>NC_084589.1:3003397-3303397 GCF_033807715.1 Cololabis saira
AGGAAGGAAGGAAGGAAGGAAGGAAGGAAGGAAGGAAGGAAGGAAGGAAGGAAGGAAGAAAACAAGGAAAGGAGGAAGGAAGGGAAAAAAGAGGAAAGGAAGAAGGAAGGAGAGAGCAGGAGGAAAAAAGGAAGGAAGGGAAAGAAGAAGGTAGGAAGGAAGGAAGGAAGGAAGGAAGGAAGGAAGGAAGGAAGGAAGGAAGGAAGGAAGGAAGGAAGGGAGGGAGGGAGGGAGGGAAGGAAGAAAACAAGGAAAGGAGGAAGGAAGGGAAAAAAGAGGAAAGGGAAGAAGGAAGGAGAGAGCAGGAGGAAAAAAGGAAGGAAGGGAAAGAAGAAGGAAGGAAGGAAGGAAGGGAGGGAAGGAAGGAAGGAAGGAAGGAAGGAAGGAAGGAAGGAAGGAAGGAAGGAAGGGAAGGAAGGAAGGAAGGAAGGAAGGAAGGAAGGAAGGAAGGAAGGAAGGAAGGAAGGAAGGAAGGAAGGAAGGAAGGAAGGAAGGAAAGGAGGAAGGAAGGGAAAAAAGAGGAAAGGAGGAAGGAAGGGAAAAAAGAGGAAAGGAAGGAAGGAAGGAAGGAAGGAAGGAAGGAAGGAAGGAAGGAAGGAAGGAAGGAAGGAAGGAAGGAAGGGAGGGAGGGAGGGAGGGAGGGAGGGAGGGAGGGAAGGAAGGAAGGAAGGAAGGAAGGAAGGAAGGAAGGAAGGAAGGAAGGAAACAAGGAAGGAAGGGAAAAAAGAGGAAGGGAAGAAGGAAGGAGAGAGCAGGAGGAAAAAAGGAAGGAAGGGAAAAAAGAAGGAAGGAAGGAAGGAAGGAAGGAAAGGGAGGGAGGGAGGAAGGAAGAAAACAAGGAAAGGAGGAAGGAAGGGAAAAAAGAGGAAAGGAAGAAGGAAGGAGAGAGCAGGAGGAAAAAAGGAAGGAAGGGAAAGAAGAAGGAAGGAAGGAAGGAAGGAAGGAAGGAAGGAAGGAAGGAAGGAAGGGAGGGAGGGAGGGAGGGAGGAAGGAAGGAAGGAAGGAAGGAAGGAAGGAAGGAAGGAAGGAAGGAAGGAAGGAAGGAAGGAAGGAAGGAAGGAAGGAAGGAAACAAGGAAGGAAGGGAAAAAGAGGAAGGGAAGAAGGAAGGAGAGAGCAGGAGGAAAAAAGGAAGGAAGGGAAAAAAGAAGGAAGGAAGGAAGGAAGGAAGGAAGGAAGGGAGGGAGGGAGGGAGGGAGGGAGGGAGGGAGGGAGGAAGGAAGGAAGGAAGGAAGGAAGGAAGGAAGGAAGGAAGGAAGGAAGGAAGGAAGGAAGGAAGGAAGGAAGGAAGGAAGGAAGGGAGAAAACAAGGAAAGGAGGAAGGAAGGGAAAAATGAGGAAAGGAAGGAAGGAAGGAAGGAAGGAAGGAAGGAAGGGAGAAAACAAGGAAAGGAGGAAGGAAGGGAAAAATGAGGAAAGGAAGAAGGAAAGAGAGAGCAGGAGGAAAAAAGGAAGGAAGGGAAAGAAGAAGGAAGGAAGGAAGGAAGGAAGGAAGGAAGGAAGGAAGGAAGGAAGGAAGGAAGGAAGGAAGGAAGGAAGGAAGGAAGGAAGGAAAGAAAGAGGAAGAGAGAAAAGAGGAAGGAAGGAAGGAAGGAAGGAAGGAAGGGAGAAAACAAGGAAAGGAGGAAGGAAGGGAAAAATGAGGAAAGGAAGAAGGAAGGAGAGAGCAGGAGGAAAAAAGGAAGGAAGGGAAAGAAGAAGGAAGGAAGGAAGGAAGGAAGGAAGGAAGGAAGGAAGGAAGGAAGGAAGGAAGGAAGGAAGGAAGGAAGGAAGGAAGGAAGGAAGGAAGGAAGGAAGGAAGGAAGGAAAGAAAGAGGAAGAGAGAAAAGAGGAAGGAAGGAAGGAAGGAGAGAGCAGGAGGAAAGAAGGAACGGGAGAATTGGGTCATTTTGACCCAAAGACAGTACAAGGGTTAAGAATTATCAATTGATTTTTCAGATTTGTTCATGCTTTTATCAGTAATTTCGTGTAAAAATGTTACGTCTACTTTGAGGTGGCAGAACTGTTGGTTTGTGGTGAAGTGAAAGCAAGGTATTCTGGGACAAAGGGCTTTATCACACATTTTTCAAAAACATCCTAATTTGATCAAGAGTAAGAGATCATGAGATTGTTTGGTTCTTGGAGGGGGAGCCTAACAGTTGTGTTCAGAGTAATTGTAGAAGATCTCAGCAGCATACGGGTCTGACATCAGGGGGGTGGTGATGGAATCACACAGCCCTCATCCCAACCACTATTTGTTCTTAAAAGAATGTTTTACCACAGTAAAAGGATGGGTGGATGAAAGGAGCCTTCCTCTGAAATACATAACTCTGAAACTTGAGCAGGTTTCATGAAAAAAAGTGCAAGACTTGTGTCCACCCTAACAAAAGTATAGTTCTAGTATTAGTTCTGTATAAAAACCGACCCCTATGAATAATATTACTAGTCTTTGGTGTTAATGTCAGAATATGTCATTGCAGGCAGGACTGGGACTGTCCATAAGTTTGATGTACTGTAGTTGGTAATCATAAGAATAGCACAGATGAACATCTCATCATTGCTTCATTTATCATATTTTTAAACAATTATAGTTAGAACAGTTCATCAAGAGATCATCAAGTGTATTTTGTTCCAAATGAATTATCCCTGGAAGTCTGTCTGCACTTGATTAGTTTTTTTCTGAAATGAGCCAAAGGAGCAGCCAGATCAATCCATCTGAAAGACTCCACTTTAGTGTCATTTATATTGGCTTTACAAATGATTCCTCTACCCGGCAGCTTCTTGTCACCAGCTTATTATCAGAGTCACTGAGTCTTTAGAAGGATGGCACATTCAAAATTTAGAATGAGACTTCAACAGTGTGAGGCTGCAAAAAACTTAGATGTTGGTGAACTAATTAAACTAATTGTATCCATCAGCATAAAATAATTCAGGTGTTCTCAGTGCTGGAAAGGGCAGCAGCTCTGCCAAACCACAAGAGCCGAAAATAATGAGCACGCTGAGCAATCTGAAGCACTCCATCTGAAGTCTGTGTCCTTATCAAAGTGAAGGGTTGACTCATCAAATGATACATTTTCTTTCATGAAAAGCTTAAAATAAGTTCAATAACAAATTAATTAGTAAAATAAGTAAATAAGAGCCACAGAGTCACACAACCGAGGGTGACGGGAAGGAAAGTGTGCTCACAAATATCCATTCAAATTTTCATTAGGGCGTATTCAAGTTAACTACAACATTCATCATTTCCATTTCAAGGTCTCCCATTGCTTCATCAGAAACAGTGAATCCACTTGAGTCCACGTTGGTGGATTTGTTTTGTTTTGTTCTTAAGTGTGCAGGATTTAGTTTGTGAAAGTCTCAGGCTGGTCCAAAATTCTGCAGTGAGAGTTGTGGAGGAGGAAGAGAAGAAGGGAGGAAAGAAGGAAGGAAGAAAGAAAAGAAGGAAGGGAGAAAAGAAGGAAGGGAAGGAAGGGAAGGAAGGAAGGAAGGAAGGAAGGAAGGAAGGAAGGAAGGAAGGAAGGAAGGAAGGAAGGAAGGAAGGAAGGAAGGAAGGAAGGAAGGAAGGAAGGAAGGAAGGAAGGAAGGAAGGAAGGAAGGAAGACAGGAGAAAAGAGGAATGGAAGAAGGAAGGAGAGAGCAGGAGGAAAGAAGGAAGGAAGGAAGAAAAGAAGGGAGAAATGAAGGAAGGAAGGAAGGAAGGAAGGAAGGAAGGAAGGAAGGGAGGGAGGGAGGAGGAAGGAAGGAAGGAAGGAAGGAAGGAAGGAAGGAAGGAAGGAAGGAAGGAAGGAAGGAAGGAAGGAAGGAAGGAAGGAAGGAAGGAAGGAAGGAAGGAAGGAAGAAGGAAGGAGAGAGCAGGAGGAAAGAAGGACAGGAGAATTAGGTCATTTTGACCCAAAGACAGTACAAGGGTTAAAAGCTTATCCCTCTTCCTAGGTGCAGCGCTCACCAGGAGAACAGCGACTGGCTTTTCCTTCTCTTTACACAAGGTGATCTCAGTTAAGACTATTCCCTACCAGGTTCCTCAGCTGTGGAAGAAGCTATCAGTTGCTACATAAGAAGAGCTGTCCTTCCCCACATTCAAGAGGAAACGTTAACCCGCGCCTGAATGCTATCTCAACTGCACTTACTCTGCAGTTTATCATGTTAACTGTGATTTAATTTTTTTCCTCTGTTAGTTGATTTGGATAAAAGCGTCTGCTAACTTTAAGTTAATTTAATGTAACCGATGCTGGGGCTTCACCATAGTCAAAAAACTCCTATGTGCTTTAGAGCATTAAAGGAGAAACCACAGACTAATGTGTTAACCAAAACCATTTTTCTTTCATCAAATCTTCAATGTACCTAAACAAGATTCTGCAGCCTGAAATTTCAAACAGATCAGACCATAATGCTGCCCTAACATCAAGGATGTTCAACCCCATCCCCAAGGAACCTGGGCTTATTTGTTTGGGCTCAAGCTAAAGGGAGATTGTTTATCAAGAACACCAGCAATAATTAAACCTAAAATATCAATATTATCGCCATCAACTATATAAAATGATGGTGCTTTGAAACCAACAGCTAAGGCTTTCAGGTTTAGTTGATGCTCGCGCTAACCTTGTTAGCTACTGTGTCTGTTTTTGTGTGGCTCCACAATTGACACTGTGGAGTTTTTCCGCTTCCTGGGATCCATCATCTCCCGGGACCTCAAGTGGGAGCTGAACATCTGCTCCTTCACCAAGAAAGCCCAGCAGAGGATGTGCTTCTTGCGGCAGCTGAAGAAATTCAACCTGCCAAAGACAATGATGGTGCACTTCTACACAGCCATCATTGAGTCCATCCTCACATCCTCCATCACCATCTGGTACATTGCTGCTACAGCCAAGGACAATGGCAGGCTGCAGTATGTCATTTGGTCTGCTGAGAAGGTGATCGGCTGCAATGTGCCATCGCTCCAGGATCTGTACGACTACAGGACTCTGAAGCGTGGAGGAAAGATTCAGTCCAACCCTCCCAACCCCACTCACAAACTCTTTGAGACCCTCCCCTCGGGCAGGAGACTGCAGTCCACCAGGAATAAAACCTCATGCCACAAAAACTGTTTTTTCCCATCTGGCACTAACCTTAATAACCAGGCCCGGAACCAACTCTGACACTTTTCTTCTCCCCAACACGCTACCTTTGTCATGAGACTTCACCTGCACTCTATGCGTTACATTACAGCTCAGATCGCACTTTGGAAACTTGTGCACTGTGATCACCGGCACATTGTTGGACCGCTCTTTCATTCAACTCATTGAATCACTTACCATGTATATAATATTTAGAAAAATCTGTTGCACCAACTACTACCCATCCATCAATTTTCCACCGGAACTGGGTCGCAAGGGCAGCAGGCTCAACAGAGATGCCCAGACTTCCCTCACCCTAGACACTTCCTCCAGCTCTTCCGGGGGGAGTCCGAGACGTTCCCAGGCCAGCCGAGAGACATAGTCTCTCCAGTGTGTCCTGGGTCTTCTCCGGGGTCTCCTCCCGATGGGACATGCCTGGAACACCTCCCTAGGGAGGCGTCCAGGAGGCATCCGATACAGATGCCCAAGCCACCTCAGCTGATCCTCTCAATGTGAAGGAGCAGCAGCTCAACTCCGAGCTCCTCCTGGGTGACCGAACTCCTCACCCTATCTCTAAAGGAGCGTCCAGCCACCCTGCGGAGGAAACTCATCTCGGCTGCTTGTATCCGCGATCTTGTCCATTCGGTCACTACCCAAAGTTCATGACCATAGGTGAGGGGAGGTGCGTAGATTGATCGGTAAATCAAGAGCTTCGCCTTTCGACTCAGCTCCTTCTTCACCACGACAATCCGGTACACCGACCGCATAACTGCGGACGCTGCACCGATCTGTCTGTCAATCTCACGCTCCATCGTTCCCTCACTCGCAAACAAGACCCCGCGATACTTGAACTCCTCCAGCTGAGGCAGGACTTCCCCACCCACCCATCCTTTCGGTCATTACCCAAAGTTCATGACCAGAGGTTAGAGCAGGTGCGTAGATTGACCGGTGTTGGGCAACAGGGGGTGTGCTGGTTCAGTTATCAAGAAGTTATTAATGATTGTCGAAGGACAATCCTTAATAACATAACATGTTATTAAACAACATGTAATTTTTATGGCCTAGAAATCCTAGAAATTATGAACAGAACTGGGGACAAAGGGCAGCCCTGTGGAAGTCCAACATGCACTGGGAACAAGTCTGACTTACTGCCGGCAATGCAAACCAAACTCCTGCTCCGATCATATAGAGACCGGAGAGCACTTAACAGAGGGCCCCGGACCCCATATTCACTGAGCGCCCCCGTCAGAATGGCACAAGGGCCAATTGCCTTCTCCAGATGCACAAAACACATGTGGATTGGTTGGGCAAACTCCCATGAACCCTCAAGCACCCTGCAGAGGGTATAGAGCTGGTCCAGTGTTCCATGACCGGGACGAAAACCGCATTGTTCCTCTTGAATCCGAGGTTCGACTATCGGCCGTATTCTCCTCGCCAGTACCCTGGTGTAGACTTTCCCGGGTTAATTGGATAGTTGGAACACACTCTCTGGTCTCCCTTTTTAAAAAGAGGTACCACCACCCCTGTTTGCCACTCCAGCGGCACTGTCCCCATACAATGTCGCGGAGGCGTGTCAACCAAGACAGCCTTACAACATCCAGAGACTTGAGGTACTCAGGGTGAATCTCATCCACCCCCGGTGCTACTGAGGAGCTTACGAACCCCCTCAGTGACCTCGGCTTGGGTGATGGATGAGCACATCCCCGAGTCCACACTCTCTGCTTCCTCAATGGAAGGCATGTCAGTCGGGTTGAGGAGATCCTCGAAGTATTCCTTCCACGGTCCGACGTTGTCCTCAGTCGAGGTCAACAGCTCCCCACCCGCACCGTAAACGGTGTTGGTAGAGTACTGCTTCCACCTCCTGAAGCGCCGAACGGTCCGCCAGGGGCCGACCGAAAGTCTTCTTCCATGGCCTCACCGAACTCCTCCCAGACCCGAGTTTTTGTCTCCAGGACTGCCTGAGCCGTGGCTCGCTTGGCCTGCCGTTACCTATCTACTGCGTCAGGAGTCCCACAGGCTAACATGGCCTAGTTGGACTCGTTCTTCTGTCTGACGGCATCCTTTCACTTCCGGTGTCCACTACCGGGTTCTAGGACTGCCGCCACGACAGCCTCCGGAGACCCTGCGTCCACAACTTCGAGCCGCCGCGTCGACAATGGAGGCAGAGAACATGGTCCACTCGGACTCGATGTCCCCCGCCTCCCCCGGGATCTGAGAGAAGTTCTCTCGGAGATGAGAGTTGAAGATGTCCCTGACAGAGGGCTCAGCCAGACGTTCCCAACAGACCCTCACAATCCGTTTGGGTCTGCCGGTCTGTCCAACTTCCTCCTCCGCCAGCGCATCCAACTCACCACCAGGTGGTGATCAGTTGACAGCTCAGCCCCTCTCTTCACCCGAGTGTCCAAGACATGCGGCCGAAGGTCAGATGAAACAACAACAAAGTCGATCATTGACCTCCGGCTTAGGGTGTCCTGATGCCATGTGCACTGATGGACACCCTTATGCTTGAACATGGTGTTCGTTATGGATAAACCGTGACTAGCACAGAAGTCCAACAACAAAACACCGCTCGGGTTCAGATCTGGGAGGCTGTTCCTCCCAATCACGCCTCTCCAGGTATCACTGTCATTGCCCACGTGAGCGTTGAAGTCCCCCAGTAGAACAATGGAGTCCCCAGTTGGAGCACTATCCAGTACTCCTCCGAGGGACACCAAAAAGGCCGGGTACTCTGCACTGCTGTTCGGCCCGTAGGCACAAACAACAGTGAGAGACCTTTTCCCAACCCGAAGGCGCAGGGAAACGACCCTCTGGTTCACCGCGGTGAACTCCAACACATGGTGGCTGAGCTGAGGGGCTATGAAAAAGCCCACAACACCCACCGCCACCTCTGACCCTTGGCAACTCCAGAGTAGTGGAGGGTCCAGCCCCTTTCAAGGAGCTGGGTTCCAGAGCCCAAGCTATGTGTGGAGGTGAGCCCGACTATCTCTAGTCGGTATCTCTCAACCTCACGCACAAGCTCCGGCTCCTCCCCCCCCAGCGAGGTGACATTCCATGTCCCCACTGTGAGGGTTTTGGTCCAGGGATTGGGTCGTCGAGGCCCCGCCACGACTGCTACCCAGTCCACATGGCACCAGCCTCTCATGGACCTTCCTGCGGGTGGTGGGCCTACGGGAATTAGATGCATTATTGAAGCATTTTTCATCTATCTTAACAAATCTTTTGTCAGTTGATTTATGTACTTGCTTATGCAGTGTCTTCAATTCAATTTCAATTTTATTTATATACAGTCTAATACACCAAAAGTTGTCTCTAGACGCTTTCCAGAGACCCATACCCAGAACATGACCCCCGAGCAATTATTATATAAACAATGGCAGGTAAAAACTCCCCTAGTGGGAGAAAAACCGTAAGCCAAACAGTGGCAAGAAAAACCCCCCTTTAGGAGGGAAGAAACCTTGAGCAGGACCAGGCTCATAAGGGGGGACCCTCCTGCCGAAGGCCAGACTGGTGGGTCAGGGACGGCAACAGCACAGCAGGCAGGTGGAAGCAGCAACGGGATGACCAGGGGTGGGGACTGCAGGCCAGCACACAGCTCCCGAAGCTCCGGCCAAATCAGCAATTCTTTTCTTCACATGAAAGAAAAGAATGCAGCAAACTTCAAATCCTGATATCTGTATGTAAATATTAAAAATGTATTTCCCAGAGTGCAATGTGACTTGTCTCTAGACTGTTTTGATCCTATAGACCTCCCTGAGCTGACTTCACTCGTTAATAGAGCTAAGTCAACCACATGTATGTTAGACCCCATCCCGACTCGACTATTCAAACATATTTTTTCTCTTATTGGTACGACAATACTGGACCAAATTAACTTATCCCTAAGTTTAGGATATGTCCCACAGGTTTTCAAAGTCGCAGTAATTAAACCTTTACTTAAAAAACCTTCTCTTGACCCAGACACCTTAGCTAATTATAGACCAATTTCCAACCTTCCATTTGTGTCTAAAATTCTGGAAAAGGCAGTTTCAAGCCAGTTATGTGACTATTTGTATAGAAATGATCTGTTTGAAGTCTTTCAGTCAGGGTTCAGAATGCATCATAGCACAGAGACAGCACTTGTTCGAGTCACGAATGACCTCCTTATGGCCTCAGATAAGGGATTAGTGTCCATACTGGTTCTACTGGACCTCAGTGCTGCTTTTGACACTATAGATCATGGCATTTTACTGCACAGGTTAGAGCATGTTGTTGGGATTAAAGGGACAGCTCTATGTTGGTTTAAATCATATCTATCTGACAGGTTCCAGTTTGTTCATGTACATGAGGTTTCTTCAGAACAGTCAAGGGTCTGTTATGGTGTTCCGCAGGGTTCAGTGCTAGGGCCAATCTTGTTCAGTTTATACATGCAGCCGTTGGGAAGTATAATCCAGAATCACGGCATACACTTTCATTGTTATGCTGATGATACGCAGCTCTATTTGTCTATGAAGCCGGATGAAACAGAACCGTTAGTTAAACTTCAGGCATGTCTTAGGGACATCAAGGACTGGATGTCCAGAAATTTCCTGCTTCTAAATTCAGATAAAACAGAGGTTATCATTCTTGGTCCAGAGCATCTTAGGAAGGGATTAGATGGTGTTGCGATGGCTTCCAGTGCAACTGTGAGAAATCTTGGTGTTATTTTCGATCAGGATTTGTCGTTTAAACCATATGTCAATCAGGTTTGTAAAATAGCCTTTTTCCATCTCCGTAATATTGCAAAGATTAGGAAAATCCTCTCACAGAGTGATGCAGAAAAACTAGTTCATGCGTTTGTATCTTCTAGACTAGATTACTGTAATGTGTTGTTAGCAGGATGTCCAAGTAATTTGCTGAATAGGCTCCAGCTGATCCAAAATGCAGCAGCACGAGTACTGACAGGAATTAGCAGGAGAGACCACGTCTCTCCAGTGTTAGCGTCGCTCCATTGGTTACCCGTAAAATTCAGAATCCAATTTAAAATTTTATTACTTGCGTATAAAGCCCAAAACGGCTTAGCTCCGCATTATTTGCAAGACCTGATAGTGCCTTATGTTCCTGTCAGAGCTCTCCGTTCTCAGAGTGCAGGTTTACTCGTAGTTCCTAGAGTATCTAAATGTAGATTTGGAGGGCGGGCGTTCTGCTATCAGGCACCATTACTTTGGAACCAACTTCCAATCTGGGTTAAGGAGGCTGACACCACCTCCACCTTTAAAACTAAACTTAAAACCTTTCTGTTTAGTAAAGCCTATAGTTAGTGTTTAGTAAACCTCTAGCTGGTGTTGGTAAATCTCTAGGTAGTGTAAACTTTAGTGTGTCAGAGTCGCTCCTGTAGTTTCTTGTGCTGGCCCCCCCTTCTCCTCCCTTTTCTCTCTTTTGTCCATGTTGCAGCATCCTTTGCCGGACACCGGAACCTGCAGGTGGTCGTGGGTGGCTTGTAGCTTGCATTACGGAGCACAAGTCTTTCCCTGACCCTGCACCCCAACCTGGGACTTGCTGATTGGGCCGGAGCTTCGGGAGCTGTGTGCTGGCCTGCGGTCCCCACCCCTGGTCATCCCGTTGCTGCCCCCCCCTTCTCCTCCCTTTTCTCTCTTTTGTCCTGCAGGTGGCCGTGGGTGGCTTGTAGCTTGCATTACGGAGCACAAGTCTTTTCCTGACCCTGCACCCCAACCTGGGACTTGCTGATTGGGCCGGAGCTTCGGGAGCTGTGTGCTGGCCTGCGGTCCCCACCCCCGGTCATCCCGTTGCTGCTTCCACCTGCCTGCTGTGCTGTTGCCGTCCCTGACCCACCAGTCTGGCCCTCGGCAGGAGGGTCCCCCCTGATGAGCCTGGTCCTGCTCAAGGTTTCTTCCCTCCTAAAGGGGAGTTTTTCCTTGCCACTGTTTGGCTTAAGGTTTTTCTCCCACTAGGGGAGTTTTTTACCTGCCATTGTTTATGTAATATCTGCTCGGGGGTCATGTTCTGGGTATGGGTCTCTGTAAAGCGTCTAGAGACAACTCTGTTGTATTAGACGCTATATAAATAAAATTGAATTGAATTGAATTGAATTCAATGTATGTACATCAAGTCTTTTTTTTATTTACATGCTAAAGTCTATCCCAGCTGTGGCAAATTACACACTTTTAGTTTCAGCCAAGATACAAAAATTGAGAGAGCAGTTCAATGGGAGGTGTATATTTTAAGGGATACAACAGTATTTTAGTGGTTGTTATTCCTTGAAATGTCATGGAGAATGTAATGGAAACTTGCAATATATGAAAGCTAATGCTGCTGTAGCTCTAAAGGTTACATTATATGCAGCACATGGCATGGCTACCTTTTTACAAAGGTTAATCTCTTGCTATATTAGCTTACCTTAGGCCCACAGTAAAGGTACACTGAAAGAAAACACACGTTTAAACAACATTAAAGAACTTTAGAGGCCCACCAACAGGATTTCAGTGTTAATTAAAGTGTAAAAATGTAAGTGTCATTTATACCTTCATTTCATCAATGTACTCTAGTAATTGCTTGGCAGAGTAGGTTTTTTTATGCTTCAGTGGAATATACAGTAAATGCGGCTGTCAATAGGGTGAAAGTGAAATGAAATTCCATGTTTTTGGAGAACTGATGTAAGCAAAAGCAAGTATGTTGAAAAAAGAAGAGGGCAGAGAATAGAACCCTGATGCACTCCGCATGTAAGAGGTGCTCTGGAAGACTCTGCAGCTCCAAGACCTCTTAGTTTAGTAGGATCTGAAGCAGTTTATCGCACACCCGAATTCCCACCCAGCTTTCCAGGAGAGACAGGAGGATCTGATGGTCGAGTGTATCAAAATCAGCTCTTAAATCCAATAAAACCAAAACAGATGCCGAAGATTGTGATGGTTACAATGCAATCATATTTTTTAAAGTATTTACTTTATTTCATTTTCTTAAATGATGGTCTACAGAAATCCTATGTTTTTCATGACAAACGTGATGTTAAATACTCTAACATCTGCCAGCAGAGATGTTTTTATTGTTTCTCTGCTTTTGTTTTAACTTGACCATTTAATGTCTCTGTGAATCTATGAAAGGAAATTGTCATGTCAGTCATCTGGAACACAGATTGCTGAGAATTTAAGGCAAATTCAGAAGATTTAAGGCTTTGTGAGGAAGAACTACAGGTGAGAGAGCCTACAGCCTTTGTCCTCCCCTCTACAACTCTTCTTTGATGGTAAGGAGGAAAAAGCAGCTTTTAAGGTACCAGGAGGGGGGGAAATCCATGACGAGTCACCTATTGCGATTTCAGATTTGCTGCAGGGAGTAAAGCTTTCATGCTCCGAGAAAAAAGAAAAACCTGACCACTGACACACTTGCAAGGCTTTAACAATGATGAGCATTGTCTAGACACACTGTTAAAATAATCAGGTGAGCTGTATTTGCACTCCAGGTGGGCTGCACGAAAGCAGGAAGGAAGCAACACATCTAAGTTTAGAAGCGAGGGATGTGATATATAGCATTTTATTGAACAGGACAATGTTTCTGCTTATAACTATGAGGAAAGGAAATTACTAGACTGAAATGAGTTTTCAGAGGTCTCCATGGCAAAATGTATATTATGCTGTTATACATTGTGAGGAGATTATATTTCTTCTGGGAGAGGAGAAATGTCCTTTTTATTGTTTCTTCACTGATTCCGGGGTGTCTGCACATTTTATCAGACTGCTCAAAGAATTTACAGGATTTAATTTGTACAGTTGTGCAACCTATAAAAAATGGGTAATTAATTAGTTGCAATCCACATGACAAACATCAAACCAAGTAGATCTGGATTTTGGTTATGCTTGGAAATACAATCCGGACATAAACACCATGTATTCACTGAAGGAGGTTTCTAGAACGACAGTAATAATATTAGTGATCTTTAAGTTAAAAATAGCAAGATAAAAAACAAAACGAACAAATTACATTTACAAGGAGATCATCCCTTCATTTTCTCCAGCTAATCCAAGTTCTGGAGTGGGGGCAGCAGCCTGAGCAGAGACCCAGATCTCCTTCTCCTCAGCGACGTCCACCAGTTCTTCTGAAGGAAGACTGAGGCCCAAACAGGGACCAAAATACGTTTTTTAAGATTTCTCAACGCTGTAATACTAACACTTTGAATACATCAGATTATTTGCCAATCATTCCTGGTAGGGTCTCCCATGGCAAACAGGTCCTAGGTGACAGGCCAAACTAAACTAAGGGCCAGTCCCAAATCAAATCAAATCAAATCAAACTTTATTTATATAGCACTTTTCCTACAAATAATGAAACACAAAGTGCTTAACAGAAAAAAAAAAAACAAGAAAAAACAGATAAACATAAAACTTATTAACCCCCCCCCCCCCCCTCCCCGCAGACAAAAGCACACTACAATTCACCTAAATTCCTAAATTACACACACAGACACGCACGCAGACACATGGTGTAGACATGGCTAGGCACAGAGGATCCAGGTGACGAAACGGTAACAGGGAGCTGTCTACGCCAGGAGGTCTCATAGCCCGCAGCTACAAGGGGGGGGGGCCCACAGAGACCATCCCGGCCCGGACGGATAGAGGAGTCCACACCACAGCGGTGAAGCCGTGGTGCAGAACTCCACAACCATCCAGGCCAGAACCACCCCCAGGACGACCCCCTGCAGGCCAGAGTCACTCCCAGCATGGAGGCTCCCCATGAGGAAACACTGGAGCTAAAAGCTACAAGAAAACAGGATAAAATACACTAAAGGAGTTTATAAAAAACATAAAAACATAAAACATACAAACATAAAATCCTAAAAGTATGTCTAGAAAATAAGACATTAAAAACTAAAATAATAAAACAGTAAAATGTATAAAATAGACCATAAATAACAACTAAAATATTTAGATAAAACATTGAGATTAAACAAAAATAAAATACGATAAGAAAGGATAAACTAAATATAAAACAGAGCAGTAAGATTCAATAAAAATAAGGGTGAGCATAAGAAATGTAAAAGAGTTAAATGAGTCAGTTAAAAGCCTGATTAAAGAAATGGGTCTTGAGCCTCTTTTTAAAAACATCAACAGTCTCTGCGGCCCTGAGGTTCTCCGGGAGGCTGTTCCACAATCGGGGACCATAAAAACTGAATGCCGCCTCCCCGTGTGTCCTGGTTCTAACTTTTGGTATGGTTAAAAGGCCAGCACCGGAAGACCTCAGGGTCCGTGAGGGTCGATAGGGTAAAAGTAGTGCAGACAAATAAGAAGGCCCAAGACCATTAAGACACTTAAAAACTAGTAAAAGAACCTTAAAATCGATCCTGAAGCGCACGGGGAGCCAATGCAGCGATTTTAAAACAGGTGTAATGTGCTCCCGCCCTCTGGTCCTCGTCAGCACGCGTGCGGCTGAATTCTGTAATAATTGTAGGTTGTACATGTTCTTTTTAGGAAGACCAGAGAGCAGGGCGTTACAATAATCTAAACGACATGAGATAAAAGCATTAGCACCTCCGTACTGGCCTGAGAGAGAAACGGGCGGACTCTGGCTATGTTCTTAAGATGGTAAAAACCGATCTTTGTTATGTTTTTAATATGTGGAATAAAAGTGAGCTCAGAGTCAAAAATCACGCCCAGATTTTTAACTGATTTTGAGGGTTTAAAATCTTGTAACTTTGGTAAAAGTTTCTCTCTGACCTTCAGGACCGATGAGTAAAATCTCTGTTTTGTCCTGGTTGAGCTGTAGGAAGTTTGCTGCCATCCATGACTTGATGTCTAAAATACAGTTAAAAAGGGCATCAATTGGCCCAGTGTCATCAGGAGACACGGCGATGTACAGTTGCGTATCGTCAGCGTAACTATGGAAGCTGATGCCGTGTCTCCTGATGACGTCCCCAAGGGGCAGCATGTACAGATTAAAAAGAGTTGGACCTAAAATTGACCCTTGGGGAACCCCACACTTTATCTTATAGGTTCCTGAGGAACATGTATCCAAACTTACGAAGAAACTACGATCAGTGAGGTAGGACGTGAACCATTTAAGAACAGTACCAGAGAGGCCGACCAGGTGCTTCAGTCTGTTTAATAAAATGTGATGGTCTACTGTATCGAAGGCGGCGGTTAGATCCAGCAGAACCAAGACTGTGAGTTTTTGGTTATCTAAATTGCACCTGATGTCATTTAAAATCTTTAAAAGTGCTGTCTCTGTACTGTGGTTCATCCTAAAACCGGACTGATGAGCCTCTAAAATGTCTGTTGAGTTTAAAAATTCATTCACTTGATTAAAAACAAGTTTTTCTAAAATTTTACTTAAAAACGGTAAGTTGGATACAGGCCGGTAGTTATTTAAAACATTGGGGTCCAACCCACTCTTCTTCAGAAGGGGCTTCACCACCGCCGTTTTAAAGGCGGCGGGGAAGACACCCGTCTGAAGAGAGCAGTTGACCAAATACAAAAGCTGTTCCTCAAAGAACCCATAGAGTGTTTTAAAAAATGGTGTGGGAATGGGGTCTAAAAGGCAGGTTGTGGGCTTTACCTTGGAGAAAACTCTACAAAGTGTCCCCGCATCAACCAAGGCAAAACTCTCCAGTGTTTCCTCAGGTAAAAGCACTGATCCAGGTGTGTTAAGAGTTAAAATCTGTTGAGATAAAAGACTGGATCTAATGTCATCAATTTTACCCCTGAAGTGGTCTGCAAAATCCTCACAGAGGGCATCTGTTGCTGTCTTATGGGATCTGTTCAGGTTTCCATTTGTTAGAAGATCTATTGTGGAGAAAAGGAATTTGGAATTGTTTTTATTATTTAGAATTAGGTTTTTGAAATGGGCGGTTCTTGCTTTTTTAATACTGTTATTGTAGTACTTAAGGTGTTGGCAAAAAATGTCATAATGGACTGTTAATTTTGATTTCCTCCATCTTCTTTCAGCACTCCTGCAGTTTCTTTTTAGTTTCTTTATTTCCTCAGTTCTCCATGGGGGTGTAGGTTTTATGCTAATTCTTTTAGTTAAAATTGGAGCCACTGAGTCCAGCGTTGTTTTGAGTATTTTGTTAAAATTGTCAACGATAAAATCACAGGGAGCTGGTAAAATCTCTGCAGGAGTGTTCTGTAAAATCTGGATAAAATTTGCAGCCACTTCAGGAGTTAGGTTACGTTTCCTCACCGTTCTCACCGGGGCCTCCCGCTGGTTAAAACTGGTGATGTTAAAAAACACGCAAAAATGGTCAGACACAGCCAGGTCCACAACAGAGCACGCACCCAGGGACAGGCCGTAGGTTATGACTCCCCCCTAGTCCTACTTTTCAGCACTACCCCGAAATTTTGCGCGTTCCCGTGAGGGTAGTGGTGTCCCAATTCCTCTTTGCATGTAGGGCTAGTGAGCGAGGGCTAGGGTGTATGGATCTAAAGCTAGGGATTTCAGATGCACACTAGCTGACCGAGGGACAGAAACATTTCTCAGAATGCTTTATGTCATCATGCAGACTGAATCAAACTAGTTAGTTTCTGCATAAAAATGCGTTTTGATTACATTTCTAGTGAGAAATATATATTTTACTTTCATAATATTCACTCAGTGAATGTACATAATCACTTGCTTGCTCGTTGTTGCGTTGTATCTTCAGATCTCACCAGAATAAAGGCTGATTTATGGTTCCGCGTTACACCGCGCACGGTGCGCGTCAGCGGTGTAACCTACGCCATAGGCTCTGCGTCGATTTAACGAGGAACCATAATACCATATGGAGCTTTTTCAAACATGTTTGATCTTTTTTTTCTCCTTTTTTTCTTCTTTTTTCCAATTTTTTTCTTTTTTTCTCTTTTTTACTCTTTTTTGTTCTTTTTTTCTTTTTTCTTTCTTCCTTTTTCCTTTCCTTTTTAATCTCGACATTTCGACTTTTTTCTCTACATTTCGACTTTTTTCTCAAAATTTTGACTTTTTTCTCGAGATTTCAACTTTTTTCTTAAGATTGTACTTCAACATTGATCTTGACATTTCGACTTTTCTCTCAAAGTTTCGAAATTTTTCTCGACATTTCGACTTTTTTCTCGACATTTTGACTTTTTTCTTGAGAATTTCGAAATTTTTCTCGAAGTGCATAATGAAAAAATACATTTCCCCCCAGTTCTAACTAATATAGAAACATGCAGCAGGTGTTGCTTTCATTCTAAGGCTGATACAAGACTTCATTTTTTGCGGCTCTAGACATATTTGTTTTTTTGTGTTGTCGGTCCACTATAGCTCTTTCAACATTTTGGGTTGCCGACCCCTGATCTACACCTATCACTCCACTCTAACTCACCTTTTCAACACTATCATTAAGGCTGAAGATGACACAACTGTGGTTGAACTTGTATCAGCAGGTGATGACACAGCCCAAGGGATCGGCGTCTTGAAAGCAATCATGGACCACAATCCCCTGAACATCAGCAGGGCCTGCCTGGAAAGAATTTCTTCGAGTGTCGTTCTGATGCTGCTCAATCAACAGTCTGCTCACGTACTTTTCTCCAAATGGTACACTAGCATCAAGCAAGACAGGCCTTCAGAGGGTCATCAAGTCCAGAAAAGATCATTGGCTGCCCACGGCCCACCCCAGCGGAGCTTTACAACGTCTGCTGCCTCAGCTGAGCGCTCGACATCCTGAAAGAGCCTCCCATCCTGGACATCATATGTTTAACTGCAAAAAATTATTTCTAAAAATGTAAAAAAAGAGCGGTTTTTCAAAAGTTTTTCTCTTAGCCAATTGGAAGAGTTATTTATGCTTAATATAAGACAGTAAATTGTCTTCTATTAAGCATAGGAATGCCAAAATGATTTCTAGAGGGGCTGACTCCAAGGCCTGATTTCGGGCCTTCAACTGAGACCAAACTGGAGTTTTATGACCTGAAGCACAAAGGAACAAAAAAAACTTCAAAGCCCAAAGGGGGATCTGTTGTCCTCTGAGGGGGCGAAGTCAAGGAAAGGTGCGCAGGAGAGAATGCACGTACAGTATTTACAGTAAAGCAGCCTGCAGGCGCTGTTTTACGTCCGGAGCAGATAAATACATCCCCAAAATCCATGCTTCCCGTTCAACGTCCTCGCCTTGAGTGGACCTCCGTCCCCGACTCTGCCGCTCCGATCCCGTCCCTGCACGATGGACGGCTGTGGCCCACAAGGACTGTTTTTCCTTCAATCAGCGCGGCATCAGCCCCAGAGCGCCCCGTCCAGCTGGCTCGGACGACCTGCGCGCGCACCAGTGGTAACAGATTACCCTGCACCATCCCGACTCAGGGACCGGGCCCCCGGCCGCAAGAGAAGCCGTTAGAGTTCGACAGCGCTGGTAAACGGGAGATTGCCCCCGGTCCAGCAAATGCCGCCTGTGTTCTTTTTTTCCTCAGAGTCAGACGGAGGGAACGACGGGAGCCGCCTCTGAAGATCAGTAGCAGATTTAATACGTTTTATGT
Organism: Cololabis saira; assembly: GCF_033807715.1. Lineage (NCBI taxonomy): Eukaryota > Metazoa > Chordata > Actinopteri > Beloniformes > Belonidae > Cololabis > Cololabis saira. Next base: position 3,021,884 of record NC_084589.1, read on the forward strand.
TTGTGTATTTATTTTACGTAAAGCACTTTGTGCTGCATTCTATGCATGAAAGGTGCTCTATAAATAAAGTTTGATTTGATTTGATTTGAGTAGCAGCGGTAGTAGCAGTAGCAGATTAGAACAACGAACAAGTTAACATGACAACATTGGATGAAGAGGAGATTATAACATTGCTTTGGTTGCGATCTCGGCAAAGGAAACGGTGCCAGCGCCACCGGAGATGGTATTTTATGGCCCTTTTCCACTAGTGCCTACTCAGCTCGCTTCTACCCGCCACGCCCCCGTCTTGCGCTTTTCCACTACGGGGCGAGGCGGGTGGAGCCGCGCCAAGCAGATACTTTTTCTGTAACCATTCTGCCGAGGTTCTAAGCAGCTGAGTCGGCCCTGGATCTGACGTCATCACCCTCCGCGCCACTGATTGGTCGGGAGGCGGGGCCGTCATCACCCTCCGCGCCACTGATTGGTCGGGAGGCGGGGCCGTCATCACCCTCCGCGCCACTGATTGGTCGGGGGCGGGGCCGTCAGACGTTTGAATCAAGCGGGAGTCAGCGCGAGAGCAACTCGCGGCTCGCAGCAATTTTATTATACAGCGCAAAACGTCTGTTTGGTGATCCAACTCTGAGGTGCAGATGTTCATAAACCTGGGGGCTGAGGAGAAAATTAAAAAAGGGATGTAGACGGGCTGTTTTACTCTCAGCCGCTCGCGGCTCCAGCTGATTTCTGATCAGCGCCGACATGAACAAAGTGGTTGCGCAATCGAGTACGTCACAGCAGCTTCACCCCAACCTGCCCACTTCTCCCCTGGGGGTGGAAAAACAAACGAGGACAAAACGGGACGAGCCGCGTCAAGGCGAGTCGGGCTGAGTAGGTGCTAGTGGAAAAGCGCCATTAGACCGTTGAACCAGCGGGTATCTGACCACGACCAGCACCACTCGAGGGCAGAGCCAGAGCTGCAGGTGGCGTACTCTCTTCTCATCAACACGCTGACCGCTGCTCAACATCTCCCCCTAGAGTCGCTAACCAGTAACTACAACAACAATGAAGTGGTATCGGTGCGTGGTATCGGAGAGTTCTTGCGAGTACGAGTATATGAGAGCAGTATCTAGGATTTATCAATGAATGAATGAAAGCGTTTGCTAGTTGGATGTGTTGCCCGATCAGGTCCCAAAAGCCATTAGCTGATTTTGGGAACATAAATATAGTCTTTTAACGATTTTGTTCATGTTTCATCACCCCTTCCCCTTACTTAGTCCCTCATTGGCCACTCAATATTTATTAACAAAGATCCTCGCTGGAATGATGCAAGTAAATTCCTCTCTTTCTCCTATCTCCAATTTCCCCTTCAGTTGTTCATTCTTGTTGGGCTGACAGCTGAAGAACAAGCTCTCCTCTAATTGCCTCATAATTCCAGTCCCCTGTAATGAAAAAAATGACAATCTAGACAATGAGAGAAAATTACATTGAAGCAGTCGATGACCGGCTCTTTTTCCATCCTGCCAATCCTCATCCACTTGACCCTCGTACCTCTAACCATCTGGCTGTAGTGGAGCATCACTGAAGATGGATTTACTCTCACTCATAATTCTGCTAATTACACCACAGGTTTTAATTGGGTGTGGTTCTGGAAAATTTTCATTTCCTTTTTTGGGAAGATAAAACTTTATATGTATGAACCTATGGCATGAAAAGGTTTATGAAGGACGTTCCCATAAACGATGATCCAGAAGGTTGCCTGTTCTTGTTTTCCTTGTCGGCAGACTCGGGAGGATGATGCCTGCTCTCAAGATAAACTTGTTTGCTCTGAGCCAGCACAAAACCCCTGGAGACTTTTGCTTACTTTGATTTTTCAGTTACATTTAATGTAGTGATATGATTTCCATTAAAGTTTATGTTTTTACATTGGTCTTTTTCAGAAGTGCTGAGTTCAGTCAATGTGCAGCTGCTTCCAGGACAGAAAGGAACATATAAACGGTGCTACTGAGCTCTGAATTGAAATGAATATGTTCATTTATGTATTTTGTTTCCGTGCTATTTATTTGTTTTTAATATTATCTACATTGGTCTGGTCAAAGTATAAAGAGAGTGGGTTGTAACAGTATGTTAAATCAACTTCGGTCTTGAACAGTTGATGTTTGCTTGTTGTTTCTCATAAAGATGGTATGTATTGTCCATTACCTTCTGGTACTGTTGTTCTTACCATCACTGACCTATACAGTATGTATGTATGTGTGTGTGTGTGTGTGTGTGTGTGTGTGTGTGTGTATGTGTATGTGTATGTGTATGTGTATGTGTGTGTGTGTGTGTGTGTGTGTGTGTGTGTGTGTGTGTGTGTGTGTGTGTGTGTGTGTGTGTGTGCGTGCGTATGAAGTACTATTAGCGTCTTTAATAGAGGAGCCGCGTGCAGCAGCGTGTGTGTGCACGCGTGAATAACATAGATATTTTTGTTACACGTGCGTGCGTGCGTGCATTGTTACGTACGCAGACTACATCACGCGTAACAAGACGCTGCGTACTACACTAATAGCGTGTGCATGTCTGTCTGTCACTGTTAGAAGATTTCTTTTACGCGATCACACACACGTGCGTTCGCATTCTCTGACTGTTCGCAACCGGAAGTAAATTTCCTCGGTGCGCAACAGACGCATCACTTAAACGTTTCGTGTAGTTTCTCTGTGTTCCATTTTCATCCAGTATATGGTGCTATCGAGTCAATAATAGGCACAACTGTTCTTTAAATGAATAAAGAAAGAAAGTAAGACAGCTTCCTTTGTTGGACCAGAGAAGCTTAGGTAGCGTGCAGTAGCACATGGCTACTTAATATGCAGAATGACATCATTCTGCATTCTGCACTGCGGGAAGTAGGGGTGCTGGGGGTGCGGCAGCACCCCCTCCTCTTGGTACCGCACCCCCTCCCCCAGCTCCCGCCCCCCCTCCAGACAGGAGGGAGGGATGATGGAAAAATAAAATAAAATAAAACCTGTCACATTATTCAAATAAATAAAAGGTTGGCGTAGGCTACTGTATTTTATAGTTATGACGGGCTGTTATGACGGGCTGCTGTGCCAGTGTGCCACTGTATAGGCCTAGCCAGGGCTTAATTTGAGGGGGAGCAAGCCGGAGCGCGCTCCGGCAAACCTGTAACAAATAAATATATACTTTTACGCACCGCTGCGCGCTCATATCAATTCCAAAAACACAATAAACAGCACAACGGCATAATGGTAAACGTTATACATCTATGTGGCTTAAAAAGTACAGTTGGGTTGCTTAATGTGTCTCACACAGCGCATCTGTGTGTGTGTGTGAGAGTATTATTTCGGTTATTTTACCCTAATTTAATGGATCTTATTGACGGAAATGTATGAACCATATGCTTGTTTTACTTCCTTTGAGTAATAAAACCACCAATTCTCTTGCATTGCCCCGTTATCAAAATATATGCTTAATTAGTAAAGTGGGAGGTCCCGGAGCGCAGAGGACACACACACACACACACACACACACACACACACACACACACACACACACACACACACACACACACAGAGGACACACACACACACACACACACACACACACACACACACACACACACACACACACACACACACACACACACACACACACACACACACACACACACACACACACACACACACACACACAGAGCTGGAGATTGCCCATCTCCAGTGCGCTTTTGGCTTTTACGCATGGAACGAAAAAACAACAGCACACACACACAGATGCGCTGTGTGAGACACATTAAGCAACCCAACTGTACTTTTTAAGCCACATAGATGTATAACTTTTACCATTATGCCGTTGTGCTGTTTATTGTGTTTTTGGAATTGATATGAGCGCGCAGCGGTGCGTAAAAGTATATATTTATTTGTTACAGGTTTGCCGGAGCGCGCTCCGGCTTGCTCCCCCTCAAATTAAGCCCTGGCTAGGCCTATACAGTGGCACACTGGCACAGCAGCCCGTCATAACAGCCCGTCATAACTATAAAATACAGTAGCCTACGCCAACCTTTTATTTATTTGAATAATGTGACAGGTTTTATTTTATTTTATTTTTCCATCATCCCTCCCTCCTGTCTGGAGGGGGGGCGGGAGCTGGGGGAGGGGGTGCGGTACCAAGAGGAGGGGGTGCTGCCGCACCCCCAGCACCCCTACTTCCCGCAGTGCAGAATGCAGAATGATGTCATTCTGCATATTAAGTAGCCATGTGCTACTGCACGCTACCTAAGCTTCTCTGGTCCAACAAAGGAAGCTGTCTTACTTTCTTTCTTTATTCATTTAAAGAACAGTTGTGCCTATTATTGACTCGATAGCACCATATACTAGATGAAAATGGAACACAGAGAAACTACACGACACGTTTAAGTGATGCGTCTGTTGCGCACCGAAGAAATTTACTTCCGGTTGCGAACAGTCAGAGAATGCGAACGCACGTGTGTGTGATCGCGTAAAAGAAATCTTCTAACAGTGACAGACAGACGTGCACACGCTGTTAGTGTAGTACGCAGCGTCTTGTTACGCGTGATGTAGTCTGCGTACGTAACAATGCACGCACGCATGCACGTGTAACAAAAATGTTCTATCATCTTCATGCGTGCGTCCATGCGTGCGTTCGCAAAAAACGTGTAAATGTTACACGTAGTCACTACGCGTACTGTGATCACGCGTGTGCAGCAGTCATTACGCATGAACGTGCGCGTACACGCGTGACCGTTATAAATCAATGGGGAAACTACATTACATGTTACCCGTTGCTTTGCTGCACAGGCGTCAAAGCACGCGCGAGTGACACGCTCAGTCGACAGGTGCACACGCATTATGACTCGCATGGAACTTCATAGCGTGCGTGCGTGCGTGCGTGCGTGCGTGCGTGCGTGCGTGCGTGCGTGCGTGCGTGCGTGCGTGCGTGCGTGCGTGCGTGCGTGCGTGCGTGCGTGCGTGCGTATGTATGTACTGTATGTATGTATGTATGTGCGTGTGTGTGTGTGTGTACTACATGTCCATTACCTTCTGGTATTGTGGTCCTTACCATTGCTGGTATGTATTATAAATGTAAGTTAACAGTTAGCTGTCACCCGTGGTGACAATATACATTGTTCCTAAATTTACACACATTGTGGTTATGAAATGCAAATATTGTCGAATAATTTTATTATAATTTGATATAGGTCTTTTGTTCATTGTTTTGGTTTAAATGTCAAGACAGGAGGAAGTTATTGATGAGAAACAGGGGTGGGATTAAATAAGTTTTCTTCTTCCCATTCCCTTTCGAGTGTTAATGAATTAATTTGAATATTGAACCTGCACATCTACTGTTAAAGGCTTAATTTTCTGTTGCACGCTGGTCACTTATGTTGTAAATGTTGTACCGCTCGAAATAAATATGAACTGGACTGAACTGAACTGAACATTTGGAAAAACAATTAAAGCTGCAAGCAGCGATGAACGGGTCCTCGCGCGTGAAATTTTCACCAATAAAGGTCAAGGACTCAAAATTAAGTCTGATGACACCACCCACGAGTCTTTATGTCAAAGCCTTCAAAAGTTATAGCAGAAAGTAGGAACTATCAAATATGGACCAATCAGAAGAAGGGGTGGGGCTAATTCAGGCCAATGAAGGTCAAGGACTCAATACCGAGTCCGATGACACCACCCACATGTCTTTATCACAACCTGTTCGAAATTTATGGCAGAGAATAGGGACTATCAAATATCGACCAATCAGAAGAAGGGGCGGGGCTAATTTGCACCAATTGTGGTCAAGGACTCAAAACCAAGTCCGATGACACTCTTGCCCCTCCTAACCGTCACCCTCCCCTGCTGTCAAGAAGCATGTAGGGCTCACCAGAGCGCATGTATCTGAGCTTTAGTGTGCACGCCATGGTAACTTGACAACTGGAGCCGTTTACACAATACTATCTTAAAATAGTGGTAATTTCAGCAAATATGAGAACTATACCATTAAGGTTGGATGCAGGTTTGAGGTTACGCTTGAGCAGTGTTTCTCAATCCTGGTCCTCGTGGGCCCCTGTCCTGCATGTTTTAGATGCTACCCTGCTTCAGCACACCGTGATACAAGTACCTGTGTCATCAACAGAGCTGTGCAGACCTTGGTGACAAGCTAATGAGGACCTTTAATTAGAATCAGGTGTGTTGGTGCAGGGAAACATCTAAAACATGCAGGACAGGGGCCCACGAGGACCAGGATTGAGAAACACTGCGCTTGAACTCACTTGTGCTTTTTCACCGGACTGGGATTAACAGGAAATGCTCTTCCATTGTAGCTGGAGAAATGCTAAGAGCATTTTGATTTAAAATCTGTTTTTGTCCTGAACTAAAACCCTCTTAAATCACTTTTAATTATAGCAGTGAACATCTGTTGATCACATGCACACACACACGCACAGACTGGCTCAGAGAGAAGTAGCTGCTCCAGCAGCACACAGAGATATGAAGTTAATTAAACTGCCAAACGCAGCGAGCATCATGGCAGCAGTGAAATCAGACCTGTGACTGCATCAGACTGAAGCAGCAGAGGGTTCCAGATCGGGGCGATGCTATCTCTGAGCCATTACATATCATCATTTCTATTCTTGAACAATATCGGTTCTGTCTCCTTATCTGCATAAACGTGAGTATGACAGAATGGTTATTTAGGCAGCATCACGTGTTGAACTGGCTTCCAGAGTGAGAGAACAGGTTTTCACAGAGGGATGAATGCAACCGTGGAAAACGTATGTCGTTTACTTCCATCTCCTCGTTACATTTGTGTGTAACAGTGATCCTGTTTACCAGCGGTGAACAACTGCATCCTCCTGAGTGATTAACCTTTGACACTGTGAGAGGTAAAAGACTCAGGGAGAGAGGGAGGAAAAAATCGATGTTGATAAAAGAAAATGATAAGTTTACGCTCCCAGGCAAATAACATCAGTCAATCAAAATATCAATATCGAAGCAATGAAACTCTGTCTGCTTTTCCTGCGCATATTGATTCGTGCAGTGGGACGATGTGCTGATGGAATGTGATGGAGCAGTGCTGGTGTTTGCTGGGAAATTATCTCTGGTAGGTTGTTCACTTGAGTGTTTTCCCAAAGACTGCCTTTGAGCACCCCAAGCAAGAAGAGACTGAAACGATGTGAAAGCACAAGGCAGCTGGGACCTCTGAGTGTTTACACCTGAATGTGACCTGCCGGATTGAAATCCGTGTGTTGCTGTATTTGTCAAGATAAATGATGGATTTCTTGCTTTGTTTGGGGGGGTTGCTGCACTGCAAACATGATAAATACATGAAGCTGCTCAGAGACGTTGCGCCTTTAACGAAGAACAGAGATACACTGCACAAGTTAATCGATGGCAGATGATTGATGATTATCTCACCCTGGTACTCCATCCATCCATCCATCCATCCATGCATCGTCCGCTGCTTATTCGTTCCCGGGTCGTGGGGGCAGCAGTCTCAGCAGGGATGCCCAGACTTCCTTCACCCCGGACACTTCCTCCAGCTCTTCCGGGGGGAGTCCGAGGCGTTCCCAGGCCAGCCGAGAAACATAGTCTCTCCAGCGTGTCCTGGGTCTTCCCCGGGGTCTCTATCCTGTGGTTCCCAAACCGGATCCCCTCTGGCCCCTGGCTGCGCCTAGAAATCCTGTCCATAAAAATTATGAACAGGACCGGTGACAAAGGGCAGCCCTTCCGGAGTCCAACATGCACCGGGAACAAGTCTACCGACGGCAATGTGAACCAAATTCCTGCTCCGATCATACAGAGACCAGACAGCCCTTAAAAGAGGGCCCCGGACTCCATACTCACGAGCACCCCCCACAGAATGGCACGAGGGACACGGTAAAATGCCTTCTCCAGATCCACAAAACTCATCTAGACTGGTTGGGCAAATTCCCATGAACCCTCGAGCACCCTGCGGAGGGTATAGAGCTGGTCCAGTGTTCCACGACCGGGACGAAAACCAAATTGTTCCTCCTGAATCCGAGGTTCAACTATCGGCCGTATTCTCCTCTCCAGTACCCTGGCGTAGACTTGCCCGGGGAGGCTGAGAAGTGTGATCCCCCTATAGTTGGAACACACTCTCCGGTCCCCCTTTTTAAAGAGAGGGACCACCACCTCGGTTTGCCACTCCAGCGGTACTGTCCCCTTCCTCCATGCAATGTTGCAGAGACGTGTCAACCAAGACAGCCCTACGACATCCAGAGACTTGAGGTACTCAGGGCGAATCTCATCCACCCCCGGTGCCCTGCCACTGAGGAGCTTACGAACTACCTCAGCGACCTCGGTTTGGGTGATGAATGAGCACGTCCCAGAGTCCCCACTCTCTGCTTCCTCCCACCCTGGTACTTTTCCGTCTAATTACTTGGAAGCTCATAACCACATTTCTGGCAGGAAGTGATTGACAAATACAGAGGATTATGGGTTGAAAAAGTATTGCTCTACATCTGCACCTCCTGTCTACCTCATTTTAACTTCAGACCAATGAAGACTACACCCATATCACACTGCTACGGTACTACGCCCACCCCGTGGCGTAGGTTTAGAGGGGCAAAACACTAGCAACCTTTTTGAAGCAGACTTGGGAGAATATGACCCACACAAATACAGTTCCCCTAAACCGCCATACAGATGAGTGTTTTAGCAATGCTTCAGGAAAATCCACATCTAATTATTATTTACTTCTAACACTGATGGTCAGAGGAAAAGAACCAAAATCCTGGAAAAGCTTGTTTATGAACTAACAGAAGCAACAATCATAACCTTTTGTAATTTTATTGCGTTTATATGTTACTGTTGGTTAATTTTAAATTGTAATTTTGAGTTTGCGAATGTGATATTTAAATAGATTTGACTCGACATTTGTATGACTTTAGTTTGGAACATTTTAACCGATAAGATATAAGTGCTTTTAAGTTATAAGTGCTTACACTGTGTCATTATTATATATCACTCAGTGAGGTTGCATGCACTAATCAATCTACTGGCAACAATCTAGCTAAAGATTAAATTGGAGGTTCAGAGAAATCCAAGTATACATGATCGAGAAGACAATTGATTCTTGAGTGAGGTGCATTCGACTCCGCGGCGCTAGGTGGCAACCCAAAATTTACGCAAAGTCTTGTGGTGATTGTATTATCACAAGGCAGAAGAAGTTGTCCATGCTAACAACTAAACCGCTGCAGTGATTCAACTCATGCCGTTTCTACTACCTAAGGTTTCGCGTTCATGTTGGTTGCGGGTGAGGAGAAAAGACTAGTGGGAAATTTAGCCCCCAGGATGTGACTGTTTGAGCGCCAATACCCCTGCGGTTGAGGGTCGCCATCGCCATCGATCACCCTGTATTCTGCACAACAAGTGCAGAATGCAGGGTGATCGCTTACCAGTTTGGTTTCCATAAAAGCCCCCTCAAGAAGTTTGTGTACGCCTTCTGTAGGAATAGTAATGACCGTCATCCACCATTTTATCAAGGTGCCCACAGCAGAGGATGTCATGGGATGATCTCTGTTTGTGAATCAACAGATCCCTAATTCTCCTATCATTTCAGATCCCGCCACCCTCATCAGCCAGGCAATTGTCTCATTCCACTCACCTGTGCTACCCCGCCCAACTCCACACCTGGTTTTCTTTGTCATCAGCCCTCCTTCATATACAAGCCCAGTTCCACATGTCCTATGCCAGATTGTCTAGTGTGTTTTCCTAACTCTCCAGCATTTCCCAGCCTACGGATTATGCCTGCCTGATATTCAGCCTGTTATCCCGTTTTTGGATCTTGCCCCCTTGAATTATTCTGTCTGTCTGCCCGGTTTTGACCTCTGGCTGTTTTTGGACCAGATTAAAACCTTCTTCAAGTGATGGGTACAAAGACTTTGTGAACCGAAAAGGATGGCCTTCCTATGTGCTGTAAGCGGACGATATATACCGGTGAGTTAGCAAAATACATATGTTTAGGTCTGTTGTTGTTCTATACATGAGGTTTACAATGTGGTCCTGCATACTTTTAGGTTTTGGAACATCAACTGCAAGATGCCAAGGTCATGATGCAAACGTCCTCAGACAGACATTGTTTACCCAGGCACATCAGTTACCAAAGCTTGGTACACACACAAACATTTAGACTTGTATAGTAAACTTGTATAATAATCTTATACCACTTGAATGTCTGGTCCATAGACACTGCTCACATGCTTTGCATTTTTACTAATAGTTTGGGTAGATGCAAAATGGCTCACTTTTGTTACATAGTAGGAATCATACTGGCTTCCTTTTGTGTTTCTAATAGGAGCCCAGAGACATCAATGGCATGTCAGTCAACCTGTTTCTACTAGGAGACCCTGCTTATCCACTCATGAACTGGTTGATGAAAGGCTACACACATTCCACACATATAGCAGCAGAGCAGGAGTCATTCAACGTCTACCTAGCTTTTGGAAAGCCGAAATCACGCTGGCGGATGTTGATTAAGAGAAGCGATTTCCACTACACTCACTTCACTCCACACATCATTGACACTTGTTGTGCACTACACAATTTCTGTGAGAATGAGAAGAAGACCATCAGTCCTTCCTGGACAGAAGAAGCTAACCGCCTGGAGCATCAGTTACCACAGCCCATTGCTCAAGTCTACAGTGCAGCTGAGGACTCTAGTGGTCAGGCTGTTACAGACAGATTACATGGCCACAAACATTTCTCTGCGCAGACCATTATTTTAGAGGAATTTGCAGAAAGCCTTGATTAAAAAAAGAAAACAATTGCACTTGATGTCTTTATTAACATTCTTTACACAGATTTTACACAAATACAGACACAGACATTACAATATTGTCAGAGTAACCTTTTCGAATAGAATAAAAATAACCTAACTTTGTTTAAAATGTACAGATGTGCAAATGTAAACAGTAAGTCTGTGTTATATGTTTTAAAAAAGTGTGTGCCTCCAGAGTAGCCAGACCTCTGGAGCAAAAGCAGAGCAATCTACAGTGGGTGATACATTGGGGGATGCTAATCTGGTGCTGGGCCTGAGTACATATGTAGGTACATGTTTGCATTTGTGTTTGCATAGGAATAGAGGGCCTGACGCTGCAAATGCCCTCCAGTAGCATCGAAACAACACTAGCATTGCTCTCCACAATGTTGTTAATCATCTTGCCGGTCAAGGCTCTGTTGAATGGCTTGCATCCAGCCAGTCTGCATGGTCTGGAGCCTTTCAAAAACTGGATCCATGTCCAATGCCAGGCGCCTTCGTCTTAAAGGGGCTGTTCTTTTCACTACATAGAACATATAATATTATGCATTTACCATAAGGAACACTGAACATAATGATGGAAGGTAATGGGATTACTTTTTAACCATGTTGAGATATAATTGAAAAACTCACCAGGAGTGTTGGTAATGTTCAGCAATACAGGAGTGGAGGATCTCTGGAACTCCAAAGTCCCCACCGTCTCATGCTCCAGATATTCCGTACTTGACGAGGTGGATGGTATTGGCTCAACAGTTGGTGGCAATGGCTCCATTGTCTCATTGCAAACATCCTCTGTCCCCGACATACAGTAATCTCTACAAAAGGCACAATATATGTAGGATTACTTCAACTACACTTGTCAGTGTTTTGTATTCAATTTTCTTAATTATTAAGAAAGCATGTTCACCTACACGCACGACTTGCAGATTAGCCTATGTAGCACAAATTAGCTGAAGTTAGCAGCTTCTCCCCTGATACTGGAGGACTGAACCGAATGTCCACGCCGTTTCCACCAGCTTGTGATAAAGGTCGGCCTCTGAGGAGTTCCTCCATAACACCCAAAAAACGACAGAACACAGGAGCATGACCACTTGTCTGGTTGTTTTTCATGGCTTTGAAAAACCAACTTGTTTGAAGTGATTTCCACCGGAAACAGATCTGCTCCAGCGTCCTTTTGTACCCTGCGATGGCCATTTGTTCTTGCACCTTTTTGAATAAATCAGTATTCCGGGTTTTCCTTCCCTCCATGAATTTGAAGATGTTCAAATATTTCAGCTGGGTAAGCATGAACTCAGTCTCTTTGTCTGTCCAGAATTTAGTTGATCGGCCACTTGTCACCATGTCTTCTTCTTTGTTGTTTGTCGTCTCCTTCTCCTACTGTATTGATATCCTGGCTTTCGCGGTGTCGTCATTTCCGTAAGTGGGGGTCCCGGCCCGGGGCAGTCACTAGCTCGGTTCAGCGTGGGTCGCGTATACATGCAGGCCCTACTCGGATTAGGACCGCATTAACTGAAACTTGTAGCTTGATCTCAAGAGCTACACAACACCGGAACCTGCAGCGTGGGAAGGAGAGGGGCAGGGTAACGGCCCGGGCAGGCGGCGTAGAGATTTGTCCATCAAGACTCCTCTCCCTGGCCCTGCCCCTTCTCAACCTTTCCCCGACCCTGCACCTAACCTGGGGCTTGCTGATTGGGCTGGAGCTTCGGGAGCTGCGTGCTGGCCTGCGGTTCCCACCCCCGGTCATCCCGTTGCTGCTTCCACCTGCCTGCTGTGTGCTGTTGATGTCCCCGATCCCCCAGTCTGGCCCTCGGCAGGAGTGTCCCCCCTTATGATCCAGGTCCTGGTCCAGGTTTCTTCCCTCCTAAAGGGGAGTTTTTCTTGCCACTGTTTGGCTTAAGGCTTTTCTCCCACTATGGGAGTTTTTACCTGCCATTGTTTATGTAATAATTGCTCGGGGGTTTATGGTCTGGGTCTCTGGAAAGCATCTGGAGACAACTTTTGTTGTATTAGACGCTATATAAATAAAATTGAATTGAATTGAATTTGGCCTGGCTAAGGTGTATACAGGGCTTTTAAAAACTCAAAATCGGTCTGATTAAGGCAACAAGTCTACTTTCTGTTAGTGCATGTAAATGTAATAACTGTTAATGAAGCAAATCATTGGCCAATTGTGAAGCTACAGTAAGTGAAACTGCAGACTCGGGTCCTTTTGTGTTTTCTAAACGCCTGTCTCATACTGAACACCACTTGCAGCACATTCTTGAAACCACATACTGCTATTATTTATTTTACAGAAATCCCTTGAACCAAACTCATGAATAACAACCCACAGACACTACTTGTGCAGAAGCAACCTTGTCCCTGTAGCATTATGCTAATCATCTCCCACTGCTGTAACCTTCTCCCCTTCATCCCCCGCTAAGTTCCTCCTTTGCCAGGCGTTCTCCTTCTATTTCTTTCTATCGCCTCCCCCTGTCTATGAGTCCTCATGAAGAGGCAAGCACAGCTGTTCTGGCTTTGACATCCTACATATTGAAAACGTGTTCTCACTTCCTCCTAAAACATAATAGGATTTAGTGCCAGAGGGGGGACAGGGTATTTGTACAAAGGTAACCAGTTGGTTTGAGAGTGATGTACATGCAGCGCCTCTGGTTTAAGATACTAGACGCTGTAGCAGCCCCGGGAGCAAACTTACTCCAGCTTACTTTGTCAAAAGAGACCTTATTTCAGTGCAAAATATCGTAACAAATAAGCAAATAGCAGTTTAACCCTCCTGTTGTCCTCATTTTCTGAATACACCCCGTGTCCTCTGGGTCAAAATGACCAGTCTTCAGTAAACCCCCATTATAAGCAGCTTAATTGACTTTTAAACACCAAATTTCATCTTGCTTGAAGAAACAACTTGTCATTCATCACAAAATGTGTGAATGCTTAAGTTTTCCCTCTTTTTCATCTTCTTTATTTCTATAGGTAAAGAAAGAAATGTGCAAAAGGGAGTTTTGAATGGATTTTTATTCATCCCAATGACTCAGTTTCTTTTTTTTTCTCCAGTGAACAATTTTTGATAATGTATAATATGAAATATAACATCCCATTCAACTAATTAGCACGTATGTATGCAAGTGTGCAGCCTTTTGCAGATATTTATTACATCTGCAGCACACAGTATAGTCCTTCTTTTGAGGGCAGAACTGACATCTCTTCCTCTTACTTGCCTTAGCTGGGCAAGTTAAATTTCAAGTTAAAAAAATATTGATTAAACGATTTCGTTTTTTTTTTTAACACAGTGGCAGGTTATTGTGACCCAAGGACAACAGGAGGGTTAATGGAGTCTGTTTTTACTGATAATCTTGATCCAGTCTCAAACTAAAAGCCAATATTTCTGAAATATGAGTATTTCAGCTACTTGGCAGTAGGAACATCAGTGAAAGCACCCAAGGAAAAGTAAAAGGACAACAGAGACGTGTTTTCCTCTCCACTGCCGCTTCCTGCTTAATCATGATGGGGGATTCAACTGGAATGAAGATTCACGATTGGGTAACTTGTATTTTAGATTTTTTTGTATTTTAAATGGAATTGGTAACTGTCCGTAGTGAAATACACTTGTGAAGTGGTGATATACAAATACAGGGGTGAGAAAAGGATTTGAAGCTAGTTCTGTTTCATTCCCTCCTGACTGCCAGTGGCAGTAAACAGAGTGGATATGTCTCCTCGCGCTCCGCGCAGGTCGAGATTTAATAACCTCACCGCGAAAGGGGGGACCCACCTCGGCAGGAGGGTCCCCCCTTATGAGCCTGGTCCTGCTCAAGGTTTCTTCCCTCCTAAAGGTGAGTTTTTCCTTGCCACTGTTTGGCTTAAGGTTTTTCTCCCACTAGGGGAGTTTTTACCTGCCATTGTTTATGTAATAATTGCTCGGGGGTCATGTTCTGGGTATGGGTCTCTGGAAAGCGTCTAGAGACAACTCTGTTGTATTAGACGCTATATAAATAAAATTTAATTGAATTGAAAATTGAAATTAATAACAGCAGTGTCACGTGAGTGACGTGTAGGCTACCTGTGCGTCTATAAATACCGCCCGGTAGACTACATCCGGCCTCTTGAATCTTCTCGCTGATAACCTGACGTACATCGCGGGTTAATTGCTCCGTAGATCCGTGTTTCGGATCTATATTTTTCTGCAGGTTCGGGGAGGCAAGCTCAACTCTGGTTGGTGGTGTTTGTGCTGAGCTGATTCCTCCACATGCTAGATGTCCCAGATGTCCCAGCCGCGTTCAGTGGTCCGCCCACTGCTCTCGTCTGTTGGTTCCTAGCCTGGCTTGGTAAGTATTTTTTACTTAAGCTTTAAAAAAAAAAAAAAAAAGATATAGCCTATATAAATTAATAAAAAATATATATATATTGAAAAAAAAAAAAAAAAAAGCTAGTCCAGAGGTTCCGGACGCGTTCTGTGGTGGCCACAGTTCTCGCCTGGATTGCCTGGCTCCACACTAAATTGTTTGGATTGAAAACAGTGGTGTGGGGAGTCTGTTAGATGTTCTGATCGAGTCTCAGTTCTCGCCCAGATTTCCTAACTTGACCCTTTTATTTTTTTGGAGGAAGCGATGATGGCTTGTACATCGTGTGGCACTCTACTGTTGATAGAGGATGGCCATGAATTGTGCCCCCAGTGTCTGGGGGTGGGGCACCTGACGGAGGCCCTGTCCGACCCCTGCGTGCAGCCCTGGCTAAGGTCGGGCCGGATGATGCGCCCGCTGCCCAACCGGCGAGCAACCCATTCTTTCGCCGGACTCCTGTGGCCCCGCCCTTTGATGTCCCGCCCTCGCCTGCTTTTTTGCAGGAGCTGCAGCGCTGCTGGGCAGATCCAAAGGCGTTTGCCCACCATGGCAGGCACCCATGTCTGATGATTGCAGGCAGACGCTACGGAAGCTTCCTGTAGTGCCGGGCCAATTGTTTGGACCAGAGGCAGAACGGCCGTTTGAGCGCAGGAAACAGTCGGGTCAGGCATCATGTCCCAATACACCCAGACCACAGACGGTTTCTCGGTTTTGCCTTTCAAGGCCACGCCTACCAGTTCGCCGTCCTGCCTTTCGGCCTGTCCCTGGCTCCTCGCATCTTCACCAGATGCATGAGGGCGGCCTTGACATCGCTATGCCTGTCGGGGGTGAAGATTCTCCCATATCTGGACGACTGGCTTATATGCGCCCCCTCGCTCCAGGAGGCGGAGCTGATGACATCCAGGGTCCTCGCACATATCGAGGCTCTGGGCATGTCGGTGAATTGGGAGAAGAGCTTGTTGCGTCCTACGCAGCAGAACACCTTCATCGGCCTGTCCCTCGATTCCTTATCGATGCAGGTACGCCTTACTGCAGAGCGGGCGGAGCGGATTCAGGACCTGCTACGGTCCTTCGCCTCGGGATGAGGTTGCCCGTCCACACATGGCTCCGACTGCTCGGGATACTGTCGGCGGCCTCGGCTGTGACACCTCTGGGGCTGCTGCACCTACGCCCTCTGCAGATGTGGTTCAACAGACTCCAGATGGACCCCCGCCTTCACAGGTGGGTCAAGGTCAAGGTTACACACCAGTGCCTTATTCATCTCCACCGGTGGCGGGACAGCACCTTTCTATTGTGGGGCCCTCTGTGGCGGGGACGGCACATCAATGTCCTAGAACTCCGGACTGTCTATTTGGCGCTGAGGCACTTCTTGCCCTTTCTCAGGGGCAAGCATGTCCTCGTCCGGACAGACAACACTTTGACAGTGTTTCATGTCAACCACCAGGGGGGAACCAGGTTGCTGGACTCCTTGAACGAGGCCCGGAGATTGTGGATGTGGGCTCATCCTCAATTGGCCTCCTTGAGGGCAATGCACCTCCCTGGCAGAGCCAACGTGGTGGCGGATTCCCTCTCACGCCGGCGGCTGCCCCCAGGGGACTGGCGGTTGCAACCCCAGGTGGTGCGAATGATTTGGGATCAATACAGGGAAGCCCGTGTGGATCTGTTCGCCTCGGAGTGTACGACTCATTGTCCACTATGGTTCTCTTTGGCGGAGACCAGTGCCCCGCTCGGGATGGACGCTCTCGCCAACACTTGGCCGAGATGCCTCCTTTATGCGTTCCCTCCGTTTCCCCTGGTGATGTCCACGCTTCACAGGGTGAGATTATCGTGTCACAGGGTCCTCCTGGTGGCCCTCGAGGATTTGGTTCTCCACGCTCATCAGCCTGTGGGACGGGGAGCCTTGGCAGCTCCCAGTACGGTCAGACCTCCTGTCCCAGCTGGGCGGGGAGGTATGGCATCCCTCTCCGAGCCTCCTTCAACTCTAGGCCTGGCCGTTGAGAGGGGAGGGTCATTCTTGACGCACCTTGAGCCCTCAGTATGTGAGACCTTGCAGAATGCTAGAGCTCCTTCCACAAGAAGGGTGTATTCGCATTGCTGGGCCGCTTTCTCCTCCTGGTGCAGGGACGGGGGTTTTGACCCGATCTCCTGTCCATTACAAATTGTACTGCGGTACCTGCAGTATCTGTTTGAGGCGGGCCGGGCGGCCTCGACCTTGAAGGTGCACGTAGCAGCTATTTCTGTCCACCATGGCCACATTGATGGTAGACCTGTTGTGCGCATTACTGGGTGGCACAGTTTCTGCGGGGTGCCAGGAGACTGCGCCCCCCCCAGAGTGCAGCGTGCAGCGGCATGGGACCTGCCGCTGGTCCTGCAGGCCTTGGGCGAGGGGCCCTTTGAGCCTATGGCAGAGGGGTCCTTGGGGACAACGTCATGGAAGACCGCCTTTCTTCAATTTATTTTTTATATATCCCTTTCTGTTGGCTGTTACGTCTGCCAAGCGTGTGAGCGAGCTCCACGCTCTTTCAGTCAGTCCTCAGGAGTGACCCTGTGGCCAAATGTCGCTTTCCTGCCAAAGGTGCCATAGAGTTGGCAGCGTAAGTTACGGATGTAACTATGGTTCTGTGAATTCCTGGATGACTGCCAGTCACACCGGTCACTCCGAACTTCCTGCGAGAAGATTCTGGGAGGCCGGATGTAGTCTACCGGGCGGTATTTATAGACGCACAGGTAGCCTACACGTCACTCACGTGACACTGTTGTTATTAAATCTCGACCTGCGCGGAGCGCGAGGAGACATATCCACTCTGTTTACTGCCACTGGCAGTCATCCAGGAATTCACAGAACCATAGTTACATCCGTAACTTACGTTTTCTACATTAATTTGAAATAAATATGACCTGATCTTCACTTAATACACAAACCCAGACCCAGTTGTAGGATGTGGAGTATGAACGTCTGCCTGGTACCATAGCATCTCTGTCTGTCATGTCTGGACTGTGACTGGACCGCTCCAGAAGGTTTTCTTTTCAAAAATAAGCAAACAGGGGTGTTTGCTTATTTTTAAAAATAGAATCCTGACAATGTGGTTTAAGAAGGACATTCAAATTATATTAAATGTTAGGAGGAGTGATGGGTTTATTTGATTAACCCTTATATTGTATTTGGGTCAAAATTACCTAATTCTCCTGTCCTTCTTTCCTCCTGCTCTCTCCTTCGTTCTCCCTTCCTCTTTCCTTCCTTCCTTCCTTCCTTCCTTCCTTCCTTCCTTCCTTCCTTCCTTCCTTCCTTCCTCCCTCCCTCCCTCCCTCCCTCCCTCCCTCCCTCCCTCCCTCCCTCCCTTCCTTCCTTCCTTCCTTCCTTCCTTCCTTCCTTCCTTCTTTCCTTCCTTCCTTCCTTCCTTCCTTCCTTCCTTCCTTCCTTCCTTCCTTCCTTCCTTCCTTCCTTCCTTCCTTCCTTCCTTCCTTCTTCCCTTCTTCCCTTACTCCTTCCTTGACCTGAAGACAGCACAAGGGTTAATGATATTTTGTTTATACCCTCACATACACTACTGGTGGAAGTGAGAGATTTATAAATCAGAAGTGGTACATGATTTGAGCTTATTTTTGGGCAGTCTGTAAAACGATAACTCCGATTTCGTGCTAAATCTATGAGTACAGTCGATTGTACAACAGCTCTTTCCCATTTTAGATGTTTTGTGTGAAGGCAGAGATTCAGTTGTATCACTGTTTGTTGAATGGAAACATAGAGAAGGATAGACATTCTCCTTGTTGCGCTTGTACACAATCATTCCGAGCTCTTGGAAGGTGAGTGGTTCCAGTGCCAGTGTGAGATGAATGTATCTTTAGATTTCAGCAGCAGTACTCCTTCACGCAGTCACTGACTTGCAGATCATTGCAGATCATTGCATTATGCATCTCTTCAATTTTACCAAAGATCCCAGCATTTTAGAAAACTGACAGGAATGAACTGACTCTGATCTTTTTGCTCTGATCTGAATAACAAGCAGTTTTGGAGAAAAAAAAGAAAAACAACTGAACACATATTTGTGAATTGATTTCCTGCCCAAAGCACATGCAACTCATATGCAGGACTTTGAAACACAAACCACTCTTAATGCACTTGTGCACTTGTTAGCTGTTAACACATTTCAGTCAGTTCTGATGAGAGCGTCTAAATGATTCTTAAGTTGGTTTATGCGTACTGTTCAACCTCTACACAGCCTCAAAATAAAGAGAAAACTGTATTCTTTCTTTTCTTTGTTTTGTTTTTCTCTCTTGAGAATCAAAAGAAAGGCAGACTCTTTGTTTTCAGCCACAAACTGAAATCATTCATTAACTTCTTACTTAAGTTACTTAATAACTTAAAGCAAGATAAAGTGTTATTGCAGAGGATTAAGAAGCAAACATAGTCTGAGGGAAAGTGCATTTTTTTATGTTGATTAATGTTTGAGCTCTGCATTTTAACAGGCGATAACTGCATCCCTTGCATTGCATTGTGATAAATGACTGTGCTGCAGTTTGTCTCAGACGTATATTCGCCGTGCTGCATAGACTACATTGTGTGTTTTGTACTGGTGCACAATATCGCTCACAAGAAGACTGTCATATGTTAAATTAACTGATCTTGACCTGAATATAACAACATGTCATTACCTGCCAAACATGCAGCAGTTTTGTTGCCCCACATGTTTCAAATCAGAATCTATATTGTCATGGTAGCGATGCAGTATAAATATAATAAGAAAAATGAAAATATAAGCTGCAGCTCAGAGTGTTTGGGAAGAATTAGGGACATGGCTGTGGATCAGAACCGGTGTTGGACCACCGACATGTGCTCATGTGAACTCTGGACTCTTATGAATGTCTTACTGAACATTTTGTGAATATGTGAATTCGATTTTAAAGCCGGCTCAACCCCGGTCTGAAATCAGCTTTAATGTGCCTCCTAAAATGGCCGCCTTGTCAGAGACTACAAGGACCAGTGTGCCTGGGGGGCGGCGCCTGAAGCGGCGCGCGTCCAATCACTGGCCAGGCGCTGAATACGTCACGGCAGCCCACGGAATCAAAAGCGTTTTGGCTCTCTTCAAACTCTCTATTCCTCAGCTCTTCATTCTGTGCAGTTCGTCAACTCTTGGCTTCTTGCCAAAAGCCCATCGGGATCACATCTCCTCCCCTCCCGGTCGGGGGGGAGATCCGAAGCGCACCCGCATCGGGGCTGGCCTGGGGATCCGTACGGCCAGCTGCGGCCCGGAGCGCTGCTCCGCTGCAGTGCTTCCCTCTGCTACTAACTTTTCTTTGAGTTCTTTCGCCAGGAGGTTCCGATCCTCCGGCAGAGTGTCCAGATCAGCCAGAGAAGCAGATTCTCCTGAGTCTGTGAAGCCCGGACCTCGGTGATGAAACGAGAGCGGCCCTGATTACAGTGGACTGTCCCGCACCTGGAGGCCGCGTCAAGAGGCTCCGTGATTGGAGAGAGACGAGCGGCTGCCCGCTCCCGTAGGACCCCTGCAGGAACGAACTGCCGGTGGGACGCCGGACAGAGGAACCGAGCCGCAACGACGCTCTCCCACACCGGGAAAACCCCGGCAGAAACCTGATCACCCCCAACAGAACCCGCAGCTCCAGACCCGGAGCCAAGGGAGACGTGAGGCTGTGTTCAGTTTAATCTAGAGCGGTTCAGAGCTAAACTTGTGTTTAATGAAGTTACTGTACGCATATTACTGTGTAACACCGGCAACTAACGGCATCATTATTGTTTGTTTATTTTGTGGTGACATCTTCGCCACCAGGATTGAGGCAGGACTTATGAAAAATATTCGTATACGTTTTAAGTTTTCTAGTAATAATGTCAGATGAAGCGTTCCAAACCCAAAAGAATGAGCCCTCTAGTGTATCTCTCCGTTGCCTTGAACAGGCTGTTGCTGCAAAATGTGCTGCAATTCGGTCCCGAATTTCCCGCGCTGTCCTGCGGATGTGACGTCACATAACGCTGCATGCACGTTCTCCCCGTTCTCCCGTGCCGGCTTCACTGTTGGCTGCAGTACCCCCGACGGCCGTCGTGGTGAAGGGTGGCGCTAGAGAGTCTCATTTCTTAAAAGGAGCCTCATGCTCCTTTAAATAACGCATGCGTCATCCTGTCTCATTGCACGTGGTGACGAGGGCGCCGCCATCTTTAAATGTTTTGTCGGCCACGTGCAGCCACGTTGTTTTGAAACATAGATGATCGTTTTGTATCATGTGTTTATTGTTTTTGATTTCTTTATAGTTATGTTTTTAATGTAGTTGCCATCAGAGTTTATTTGGGTGTCGCTTTTACCATCTGCTTGGTACCTGGATGTAAAGTTGTTTGTGTTGTTTGCACATATTCCGTCACAATGGCTGTTTGACAGAGCTACAGTCGAACTAGTAATTGCCTTCAACATTATTCACCAGAAATAATAGCCTTTACTGTTATTCTGGTGGAATGATCCCTAATCTCTGAGACTGATTTCTGCTGTTAAAAGTTATCATTTTTCCTAGAAATCCAGGTGGTGCCCCGATTAGGATGAAATCATTTTGATAATTAAATTTGATAAATGGTCTACTTTATTAATTATTAATAATTGTTAAATACAATTATTAATAACTCTTGATAACTGGAACAGCGCCCCCTATGTTGCACAACACCGGTTTCAGGTTGCATGCTGTTTATTTGTACCAATTTTGCTACATTTGGACTTACATTGTTCAGCGAGCACATAAATTAGAATTCAATGAAAAATGAAAAAAAATAACACGTATCAAAATGTATGTAAGTATTTCTTGACTGGGCCTTTGTGTTTCAGCTGTGTAATACACAAAGTTTTCAGATACAGTTTAATTAGAAATTAGTATGAAATCCGATCAGATGATAATTCTTGCATGAAAATAGTTTTTTTTTTATTTTATTAAACATATGTAAGAGGGATAGGGTAGTGGATTGTGGGGGGGACAGTTTTATTGGTAGGCGTTGTTGTGTAAGACTGCAGCTCTGTAAGACTGGACCCTGCATTGTCAGGGGGAGTGTCTAATAATATTGGCCAGATTTCTAGAAATAAGAGCTGTGAAGAAGGGATTCATTAGCGCCGACATGTATGATAACTTTACCAAATTTACGATTTACGATTACTCTTTGCCAGCAGCTTCAAATTTGCTTCTATGTCGCCCGCTCTGGCCCCCGGGATACACCTAACTATGGTCACTGGAGTCGGCTTCACATGCCTGACTATGGAGTCTCCAATCACCAGGGCCGGCTTCTCAACGGGTGTGTCGCTGAGTGGGGAAAAACGGTTAGACACATGAAGCGGGTGATGGTGTTCCGTGCACCCTTTAGGACTACGCTGCCTCCGAACCGTCACCCAGCCGCCCTGCCTGGCCAGCTGCTCGGTAGCTGCAGGGGAGCGGCTAGCAGCAGCTGCTACAGGCCGGTCGGCTGCTAACTTAGCCTGGTTAGCTGACGAGTCTACTGGACTATGGTCTAGTTGGTGGAACCGACCTCTAACTCACTGAGTCTCGCCTCCAATGCTATGAATAAACTACACTTCAGACACTTACCGTCTTCACTAAAGGAGGCAGAGGAATAGCTAAACATTTCACACACTGAGCAGCAAAGAGGTGAAACGGTGGGAGAAGAGGAGGCCATGCTAAGAGGCTAACAGACAGAAAATGTACCATTGATTGGTAACAATGAAATTAACGGAAGAGAAAAATGTGCGAGCGTTGAATTAAAGACAGAAGTTTACCAGATATAGTATTATTTTACCAGAAAACAATCTAAGTTTAGACAAAAAAGTCTGGACAAATCAGAGCCTGCAACACCGTACGACGGCAACAGACTGCAAACAGCAGGAATATGTTACCCAATCAGGATCAGGATCAGAATCGTTTCTCTCGATTCTCAACGAAAATCTCTTGACGCTCACTGTCACAATGACGCTGCTCAACGGTCACTCCGTGGCGTACATGTCTGAATACTTTTAGTACTCTCTGACTGAGCCGAGCTCCCTGAAGCACCTGCTGCTTTCATCACCTGTATCACAGTTTAAGATTCAACCAGACAGCCTGTTGTTTTGTTTAAGCTAAAAATGGAATAAGAGAGTTTATCACAGAATGTGAACGAAGGGGCAGAAAAAGTCAATATTCGTACAGGCTGGAAGTGTTGGTTTAATATGGCACATTTTTTTAAGTGCTGGCTAACCAAAGTGAGGGGGCAGAACAAGGGGTCTGCAAGCCTGGGCATTTTCTCACCTCAAAAATTGAAGAGCAGAAAAAGAGTTAAGGACCAGTATTCCAATCAACGTGGCTATTAGATAATCGAATGAGTTTATATTCTTGTGGAAAGAGTTGGTAGGTATGAAGAGCTGGAAGACGACCATGTATGTGTGTGTGTGCATGTCTGTGTACGTGTGTGTGCGTCTGTCACGAGGGCTGTTTATAAACGTGGTGAGGCAAAAGAAAAGATGGCTGATAAAGTCACATGGTGACTGAGTCTCGCGTGATTCAAAATGGCGGACGAGATTTCGTCTCATCGGGGGGTAGTAGGAAAGGATGAGAGGAGAAAAGTAAAATCCAAGACACTAGAATTACTTTTCAATACCGGAAAACCAAGTTCTTCTGTTGTTTCCCACACAGAGACGCACCAAAGTGAAATTAACTCCACATGTTCCCTCTGGTCATTCAACCGGGAAATGAGGGAAGGGCCTTGTTTTCTGTTGTGGAAGAACATGTCATCAAGATCCAGCAATGTGGATACAATAGTAGACAAAGTATAAAATAAACAAACACACTTTCTAATAAACACAGTTGTGATGGGATCAGCGGTCTGCCTCACAATGTACAACTAAACTAGTTAAATGTGTTGACTATGTTTCTCTGCCCAGACACAAAACAGCCTCTTAAGTGGATCTTTGTAGTTGAAGACAAAGGTGGTTTGTTCTGGCCGGTCAGAGTTCCTTGGTGAACAGCTGGGTGGTTACGCTCCACAGGTGATCCTGATAAAGAGCGTCTCTCTCTCCTGCTCTCCTCATCTCCGTGTGGATGAGGGGAATGCATGGGCACTGCAGCTGGGCCTCCTTCAGCTCCAGGTCAGTCCAAAGGCCTTCAGCTTGTTCGGCTTGTTCGGCTCATCTGGGGCTCAGAACATTCGTGGGTCAGTCGTTGCAGCGCTCCAGATAGACACTTCTTCGGTCACGATCATGGAGGAGGCCAGCCCATAGCTAGTAGCCCTGGGAACAAGAGAGGAGTAAAAGAGAAAAGACAGAGGGGGGAGCCTGCTCTTTATAGCGGGGCCCAGACTGCGACTGCAGCCTGGGTTCCATGCCCAATGAGAGGGCTATTCCTTATCCCCGAAGGGCTGTAAATGCAAATCCTGCCCGGGCTTTGAATCATTATGGAGGTTCCTTTGTTTCAGCCATGCGGTCAGCTGTAAGAAAATCCAAGGCTGGTCTCAGAGTGAGGACTCAGAGCTGGGCCTTAAAGTTCAAAGTAAGGCTTCCCATGTTCACATAGGTCTGTGGCCCAACAACATATGTATGCCAACCACTGTGGTCCCTGAATGTTTTTAGCTCATCAGCTGGAACGGTCACCACATACACAAATACTTCGCCATTGTCAATCTGTGGAATTAATCTCTGATTTTTGTAAGACTTTTCTTTTTACAAAGATTTGCATATATATGGTGGGTTAGTGATGAGGCTGTCAGATAATACCTTTTGTTACAGCAGATGTAAATGTTCTTGTCCATATGTGAGAGTGAAGGTGAGAGCGTCCTCCAGCCCTCTTGAAAGCTTGATTAAACAAACATTACTGGATCCTGAGAGAGGTTCTGTCAAAGACTAAAATCAACGATGGTCAAGCACAGAAAAGACAGAAGACAGTGATGGATATAGTGTGTTTGATGATGCAGTGGTGTTTGTGTAGTGTGCTGTGGTGTTTGTAAATGAATAATTGTGTGTTTATGTCGGATACTTCATACCTTCATACCTTCATCCCAAAAATCCACCCAATTGTCTTCTTTCTTTACATAAGTATACAACCCCTTTCGTCATATATCTCCTTGATTTTCTGAAAACCACATTGATTTGTTAAACTCTTGGTCAAGTCTTATTCTCTTCCATTTTTGAGGTGAGACTGGAAATTACCAGGTCCTGTAACTTATTTGTGGTTTCTGATCAGATTGGACCAAAGTTCTTTTCAACTTCATAACTAACAAACCAAAGATCATATACAGCAATTGAACGAATATTATGAAATTTCAATGTATATTTCTCGCTAGAAATATGATCAAAATGCTTTTATATGTCGAAACAAACTTAAAATAATGCATTTTCCACCGAGAAAGACAAGGATGGCCGCCGTGTTTTTATTTTTACAAGGTAGCTTTAATAATAAAACGTGAACATGTCACAATTCGAGATGCCTTATTGTGAAATGAATACGTTTTGTACTGTGGACCAATGTTGCTATTTCACATTTTGATGTAAGAATGGGTTGACATTTTCTGACGTTTAAAACTTGAATTATTTAAAGACCCTGAATTTTTCAATGACACCAGGAAAGGTTGATGCAATGAGATTTACAGTTGCCGTGGCAGCCCATTCACTTTTTTGTTCATCTTCAGATCACATGATTCAGATGTCGCTTCAGATACTTTAATGGACCATGAACTCCTCTCTTTGTTTCTTCAGTTTAGAACCGTCTTTGAATGTGATGAGGAATCCCTTCAGACATGAACCATGAAATCATTCCAATTACCCTTAAGCAAGCATTTTATCCAGGCTCAGTTATCACTTTCCCCACAGTTTCCACCTAGCTATTGTAACTATGCATCAAATCTACAATAGCTCTTTGTCCATCAGCTTTTATCTTATCATTTTCCCAGCGTGCAACAGTTTCCTCTGGCTGTGGTTCAAAGTGTCCTCGACTTCAATTCAGACTGCGAGGTCTGTGTAGTTCAGTGTTTTGATGGCTCTCCAGGGTCAGGGCCCTCGTCTGCTCCTTTGTCTCTTCATCTTCAACCAGCAGTGGGTGGTATGACTCACTAAAATGCATTTGCTGTCATCACTGTCAGCTTTTTCTGTCTCTCTCCAAACCAGAAACAAAAACAAGTCAAACCTTTGACATGCATCTGTTTCTGTTCAAATCCAAATAGAGAATCTGAAGAATGTTTCCTCAGCAGCGTCATGATAAACCCATGACCAGCAAAGCTCATTAACCACACAGATTAATACAGCATGAGACACACACACAGATAGAACCTTCCTATCTGAGGCCACGTTTACACATAGCCGGGTATTTACAAAAACGGATATTTCCCCCTCTACGTTTTGAAAAATACCCTAGTTTACACGAACCTGCATAAATATCTGTTAAGGTGCTATGAGCAGCCAAACCTGCAGGGGGCAGTGTAACGAGAAGATAAAGTCATGCTAGCCAATCAGAATCCTGGAAAAAACATCAACAAATGACACGTGTGAAGCCTGAATAATATGGTTCTGCGTTAAATCGACGGCGTAGCCTACGTAGGGTACACGTCCCCGCGTACCCTACGCCGTAGGCTACGCGTTGGTGTAACGCGGAACCATAAATCAGCCTTGACTGCCAGTTACTTCCAAGATGAATGAGAGTCTTTGGTTTGGAGTGACAGAGAAGTGGAGTTACTTTTAAGTGTGACTTTAGAATATAAAACAGGTAAAATACAAGAAAATATTGACGGTTACAAACTAATTGTAAACACAGGTGTCACTCATGACACTGGTGATGTTTCTGTTGCATAATGTGACGTTCTGAAGAATAAATGTCCGTTTTCCTCTGTTTACAAGCAAACGTGAAGATGGAGTTTTTAAAAATCTCCACTTTGGCCGGAGTTTTCAGAAGTGATCGTTTTTGGTGACTTTGAGCTTCGTTTTCGTGTAAACGAACGGCCAAAACGCATGAAAACACCACCGTTTTTGCTACGTGGTAACGGGGCCTGATACATTCTGTGGTAGTTCTGTGGGCTTTCCTGCCGTAGCAGCCTATCTCTCAGGGTAACATCAATCGGCCACGCTGGAAAAAAATTACTTATTTGACAATTTTCACCTGTTTCAAGTACATTTTCACTTGAAATCAGTAGGAAAATCTGCCAGTGGGACAGGATTTATCTTCTCATTAGAAGCAAAAAAATCTTGTTCCACTGGCAGATTTTTCTACTTATTTCAAGTGAAAATCTACTTGAAACAGGTGAAAATTGTTGTTTTTTCAACTGATGAGTTTTGTTTTAAGTGTAATGAGATTTTTTTTACTAAAATGAGACATATTAACTAGAAATAAGACAAATATTCTTGTTAAGATTGTGAGTTTTTGCAGTGATCCATGTTACTTATCCTGTGAAGGACAGAGTCATATTGATAAGTTCAGAAAACTGTTCTTTATTGTTGTTTTTTGATGTATTTGATGTAAGCCCAGTGGATATTTAAAGCTTACAGAAGGCTGCATTTAACTGCTGCTATGTCATTCCTGCAGTATTTCTGCAGCTGTTTTGGTCACTGCTATTATTTGTAATATATTATATTATTTGTAATCAGCACAAATTATCTGTCCCCATATGATCAAATCCACCATCCCCCCTGATTTTTTTTTACAACTCGAGTACTGGTCTGAAGGGTGTGCAGGGAGCAGAGGGGAGGGAGGAGCACCAGACGTGGTCTGTCTGTACGCCCTGCTGCAGCAAACAGTGAAGTGGCAGGAGCAGCGCTGGAGATGCAGCACAGCCACAGCCGCTCGTCCAGTATCCCGCCGGAGCTCTGCTGCCACTGCTCGTTTTGCATTACGCCAGAGCAGAGGAGGGCAGCTCACTGCTCACAGGAGATGGTCTTTTTGGTGCATAGAGAAAAGCTGTCTTTTGGCCTCTCTTGTTAGACTGACTGATTGTTTGGCACTGTTTAAAGGAGTTGGAAAATAAAAGAGAAAATCTATTTTCTGAGCTGCAAACCACCTTTCCATCATTCTTTTTTCCACCTGAAACTCCAAGCCCACATTGCAGCAGGTGAGCAGGCCGCTTGGTATCCCACAACCACCTTGTGAAACTGGATAAGATGTATAATATGATCCTATTTACCTATTTCCTTTAACAGTTCTGGGGGGTATTCCAGAAAGCGGGTTTTGTGAAAACTCTTGAGTTTGTTAAGCCTGAGATGAGATAACCCGGAGTTTTCAGTTCCAGAAAGCGACGTAACTCAAACTCTGATTCAGTTACTATGGCAACTGACCCGGTGAACCTAACCTGTTCGCTAGCAGCTTTACTTCAATAAAGCCTGAGTTTCTCTCTGTCTCCTCCCTCAGTGGCGTCAATTCAGCCAATGGGTCTTTACGCAATACACATCCGTTTTCTGCACCACAGACAGTAAGCGGCTGAGTTAGAGAACAGAAAAAGCGTATGTGACAAACGCAATTTAACTCATTCTGTTCACTTTATTCACTATGTCAGTGCAACAATATCACAGGGACATCCCAGTTTAACTTCAAACAGTTAAAGTCCAAATGCAAAAAGGAGAGGGAGGAGCAGAAGACAGAAAGAGAGAGAGAGTAAAAAAAAGTCAAATATTTCCCTTAAACAGATTTATAAGAGGGTAGGGTGATTTGATATCTTACCTTAAGATGAACTTGCATAATTAATCCATCAGTGGCTAACAGCCTCGTTAATATCTTCTGCTGCTGGGGCAACATTGGACTCATCACTTGCCTTCTTTCTTTTTTTTTAATTGTGTGGTTGTCTGCTTCCTTTTCATTTTTGTAAGTTAGTAACACTGCAGAGCTAAAAACCAGATTGATAGCGACCACTGTCGTCAGGGACGCTGGGACATCACATTTCAACATATGAGGGGGGTACAAGTGTTGGGAAAGATAATACCTAGTGAAATCCATCATGTTGTTCTGATATGCATTTGTAGTTATTTTATATGTATTAAGTAATAGAATAAACCAATACAAATAGACACAAAGTAATTCCATAAATGTATTAAAAAAAAAAAAAAACATTTTCCCCTGAAGCCGAGGTGTGGCAGCTGCCGTACCTTGCCATACCCAATTGACGCCCCTTATCTGACAGTGTGCTTAAATGTTAAACAAATACTGCATTCAAACTTACACATTGCCTGCAGCAACTTTCTCCCACGCCATTTGTCTCTCCTTTGCTGCTGCAGCTGTGTTACTTTTTTTTTCTGAAATATGCTCTCATACTCGTCATACGCACGTATTAACACTTCTAACTCCAGTGGCGTGAAGTATGTGGATCTTTTGTTGTCGCCGGTTGCCATGGTGAATCGTTGTATCAGGGCTCCATTGATGCTGGCTTTTTATTTTCTTCATGCACGCGCTTAACTCAAGGTTAACAAACTCAGAGTTGATTGAACTAACTCATATCCGCTGTTCTGGAACCAAAAACTCTGAGTTTCCTATCTCAGGGTAAGTCTACTCAGAGTTCAGGTTTAGACTTTGTTGAACCTGCTTTCTGGAATACCCCTCAGAACTTGAATTATATGTTCAATGTTTATACGGCAGCACTTGTGCTTTTGCAGTCCTACCCCAATGGGCACATTGGGGGCCAGCGTGGGGTTCACTGTCCTAGGGGCCCAAGGACACTTTGACACATTACAGATCTAAATCTGCTTATCTTTGTGGCAGGGTGGAGCAGCCACTCAGCTAATAGGGCACACCTGTGCCCAATCCGCTGAGTGGCTACTCCTCCACCCTGCCACAATCTTTCAGTTGGAAGAAAGACTTCACTCACCAAGCCACTTGCACTTTCAAAGGTGAAGAAGTGAACACTACACTAATAGTTGCGCCTGGTGTGGGGCAGGGACTGCTGTTTTATTTTTGTCTGTCTGAGGTTGTATTCATCTGACACTAACACCCGCTACGATCAGACTTCTTATATTTAACATATTCGATCGAAATACTGGGGCTATAAGCTTTAAATTTGATTATACAGTACTTCCAGAAATACACCCCCAAATATTGGCAAAAAGAAATTCCTTTTCTGATTCAATTTACTCAACAGAATACAACAATGGCCTTAGCAAGAGTAAGAGTATCAGAGTCATCTTAGTATGTAGCAAAAAGAGGGTTGTGTTCAGAAAAAAAAAAAAAATCACTGTCTTCTTCCAAGAGGATCACCAAGTAATTAATCAAAGAAATTATGGAGCCACATACCAAACCTGCAGATGTAGTTAACTTGCACAGCAAGCATTAACAATATAGTTTAAATTGACAAAAACTCAGAACAACACTTCTCACAAATTCAGTGGTAAAATGATGAACTTGAACTCTGACCACCTCAGTGTCTGCTGGCTACATCTGCTTATATAGTCATTAGGGATAGGAATCGAGAACCGGTTCTTGTTGAGAACCGGTTCCCAGTGTTTCAATTCCTTGGAATCGTTTGCCTTTTTTGCAAAGGATTCCCTTATCGATTCCAGTTGGCGCGAATGACGTCACCACGCAAGTTGCGTATTTACGCCAGCACGAAAACTTGGGGACAAAGCGGCATAGACGCTCGAAAGTTTGGTTACATTTTACAAAAAGGATGATGTAGCCAACTCGTACTACCGGGGTAACCAGACAGGAATGAGGAAAGGTGGTTTAGCGGAGAAATGGTCGTCTTTATTCGTCACCAAACACGTATACAGACACGCACACGGCAGCCGTCGCATCCGGGTCTCAGGCAGCTCTGTGTCATCACCCTCTTGAACCCCTCCAAGACAATCAGCCCCCTCCTCAACCCTTGTACTGTCTTTGGGTCAAAATGACCTAATTCTCCTTCCTTCTTTCCTCCCTTCTTTCCTTCTTTCCTCCCTTCTTTCCTTCCTTCCTTCTTTTCTCCATTCCTTCCTTCTTTTCTCCCTCCCTTCCTTCTTGCCTCCCTTCTTTCCTTCCTTCTCTTCTCCCTTCCTTCCTTCCTTCCTTCCTTCCTTCCTTCCTTCCTTCCTTCCTTTCTCCTTTCTTTTCTCCCTTCCTTCCTTCCTTCTTTTTTCCTTCCTTCCTTCTTTCCTTCCTTCCTTCCTTTCTCCCTTATTTTCTTTCATCCCTCCTTCCTTCTTTTCTACCTTCCTTCTTTCCTCCCTTCCTTCTTTTCTTCCTTCCTTCTTTCCTCCCTTCTTCCCTTCCTCCTTCCTTCTTTTCTCCTTTCCTTCCTTCCTTCTTTTCTCCCTTCCTTCCTTCTTTCCTCCCTTCCTTCCTTCTTTTCTTTCTTCCTTCCTTCTTTTCTTCCTTCCTTGTTTCCTCCCTTCTTCCCTTCCTTCTTCCTTGACCCGAAGACAGCACAAGGGTTAAATACCCAGGCAGGGAGGAGAGACACACCTGGACACACCTGTGCCCAATCAGCTGAGCCGACCCGCGCCACCTGTGCACTACTCCCCCGCAGACCAAGCCATTTCCTCCACCCTGCCACAGATGACAATAGAGCGATGCGTTGCAATGTGGACATTTCAAGAAAGGGAGGAAACTGTTAGGGCTCGGCTGGGCTGGTGCTTTCCTCTGCAACCCGGTCGCGCTGGGAGCGCGGAGTCGACCGGCGCTCGACCACGAGGACGAGCCGGCCACGAGGACGAGCCGGCCGACAGCTACAACTCGTCAGCTCATCTATGGAGAAGTTAAAGAACAGTCTAGCACTAGCTTCTGGTCCGTGTACTTCGCGGCCATCCGTTTTTTGTTTTGAAATGACAAAATAAAAAAAGAGAAATAATCCAAAATAATCCGTTTCCCGTTTTTTGTTTTGATAATAACAAACGAAAAACGGAAAACGGACCGTTATCCATTATCCGTTATCCGATTTCATTGATGCGTTTGAAAATCGAAATTAGGAATTAAAACAGTGATATGTGGCAGTATGTTAGAGTTCAGTACATGTTATTGATTGGACGCTGCTTTTTTTTGACGCTGCAGCTGAACGGACTGTCACAACATCACTGCAGTTTCATGACGGAGTGAAGACAGATTACAGATTAAACTCATGTTTCACTCCCAGGTTTCATATTTGATTTATTTTCTGTTTCAACATAAAAAAAAAAACAAAACTGTTAATTTTCAATCTGATCAATAAAAGAACCAGAAACAACTTTCTTCATTTATTACTGCACATGTGCAATCCCCCCCTTTGTCCAATCCTTGTTTTCAGTATCCTTGGAAACGAATAGGAAATAGAGAAAAGGATAATGGATAATGATCCGTTTTCCGTTTTTCGTTTGTTTTTATTATCAAAACAAAAAAACGGGAAATGGAGTATGACCCAGGCCAGAATAGATGAATGTCACCAGCAGTGACTAAGTTTGTGGTGTTGAACATGTTACTGGACACAGAATAATTTGTTGTATTTACTTAATTTCTACAGAAGAATATTTATTTTATTATTATTATTTTATATTAAATACATATTTTATATTACAAATAATTTTGTGTGGACCCCCTGGCACCATGGAGGAGCCCAAGGCTGGGGGCGTCTTAAGACCTGACTTGTATTTTTTTGTTCATAGATATAAAACAAGTTGATGCTAATGCTAATGTTCTCCTTTGTTCAAAATGAGAATCGATAAAGAATCGAATCGTTAAACAAAATCGAAAATGGAATTGAAATTGGAAAAATCTTATCAATTCCCATCCCTAATAGTCATCCCTGTAGTGCACCAGTTAGCCATGTCTGTATCTCTCCTTTCTCCATTCTTCATTTTCTCTGTCTGTTCTCTTTTGTCCTGCTCTGCCCAGCTGGTCTCCGGCAGGAGGATCCTCCCTTATGATCCAGGTCCTGGTCCAGGTTTCTCCTTATGGTCCAGGTCCTGGTCCAGGTTTTTCCTTATGATCCAGGTCCTGGTCCAGGTTTTTCCTTATGATCCAGGTCCTGGTCCAGGTTTCTACCCCCTTATGATCCAGGTCCTGGTCCAGGTTTCTTCCCTCCTAAAGGGGAGTTTTTCTTGCCACTTGTTTGTGTCACTGGGATTGAACTCTGGGTGATCTTTTCTGAATTAAACATCTGTGAAAGAGTTTCATGGCATTAAAATAAAAGATAAAACTTCTCTTTCATTTAATTTAATGTTCCTTATCTTTTAGTACTTGAAAGTGATTGTTGTTTTTCATAGAAATATAGCTCTATGAAAACATGTTCTCTCTGGAGGTTACAGCAGGCAGTTTATCTTGATTTATATGCCACATATTACAACCCTCTCAGGCTGAAAAATATCCGTATCAGCTGCAGGTGGAGGGGAAGATGAACTGATGGAGGACTCCAGCTGCATTGTGGCAAGGGGGCGCTTTATGACAGTGCCCTCTGCATTGTGGAGGCACATTTTTCGCTGATGGAACAGAAGCAGCTCATTTTACACCCCACACTATGTTGTGATGAATTGTAATGGAAATAAAAGGTCTCCAATGCTTTCATTTCCCAAGCTGGAAAATGGTAGCCAGCAGGAACAAGCACAGGGGGAGAGTTGGAGATATATCAGAAGGCAAATGTGGGGTCACTTCAGTCAATAGAGAGTAGCAGGATGGAGGAGAAAAAGAAAGCAAGAGAGAAGAAAAGAGGTGTCGAAGGAGAGCTGAAGAGGAGAGGGTAAAGGAAAATCAATAAAGTCATCAAACATGAATTGCGCACCTAAATGACTTCTTAAGTCCCATCAGGAAAGTAAGCGGTAGGTGAAATACAGTGGGGAACCAGCATGCCGACTTCTGTGTGTCCTTCAGCTACTCTGAGTCAGAGAGACACCCATGGTTCAATGCTCACTTTTAAAGAGATAGATTTCAACCAGCTGGAGAGGCCTTTAACTGCATTTTCTACGTACCAATGCTCTATATAAGCATAGTGCTGGTTGAGAATGTGCAGCAGAAATAATGTTCTTGTTTGAAGCTAAAGGTTTTCTGTAGGAATAAAATATGATTTTCAACTGGGAAACTTTCAAAAATTAACCCATGTGGGATTGCTCTTATGACTCAGCGCTTTGTGTTAAAGTCAAGGCGCCAAAACCTTGTTTGTTGCATTCATGAAAAAATCATCAAGAGGAGGTAAGTTTTTAATGTCTGTCCCTCCTTTCATGTGTTTATAAATGTATAGATTCAATTTTAATTCCATTCATACAGCGTCTATTACTTTTTTTCTGCATATATTAGATTGTCCTTTATTCCTCCCTCAGTGGGGAAATTTGCTTTGTGCAGCAGCAGTTACACACAACACACACATGCAGCCAAACGGTAAAAAAAGTTAAAAATATATAATTACAAAATTTAAACAGTATATACATTCGAATGAAAAAAAAGTAGTGCAGTATGAGAAAGAAAGAAAAAACAGGCTTCCGGTTTGGGTAGAGCCATGAAAAGACCTTTTATTGCAGAGCTCCCCACAGGACTACAAAATAACCTCTCTACTGCTCAACATATCGTTTTAACTTATCATCTTCAACCCTGTGCATTTCCCTAAACCAGATAAATCGATAATTTCTCTCAGTTGTTGAGAGAAAAATGCCAAAAAAGCAAGGAAACAGGTCGGAGCTGGAGACTAATGCCGATGCTAAGGCCGGGCCGAGTGGAGCAGGCAATGAGGACAGGCAGCAGGCTGTGCTGCTGGCTATTCAGTCCTTAAAGCAAGATCTTATGGCGAAAATAGAGGAAAAGGGACGGCTCAACTTGCAGAACTACAAGGCCAGATCGGCCAGTTCAGGACTGAACTCCTGGCTGCGGTGGAAAAAGTCCATAAACGAGTGAAGGCACTCAAACTCGTTTGCCGCTATGGAAGCAGATGTCAAGTAGATGAGGAAGGAGCTGGCCACGCTGAGGGACCACTGTGAGGATCTGGAGGCGAGGTCGCAGCGCTGTAATGTACGCAGGGTGAAGGAATTCAATTCAATTAAATTTTATTTGTATAGCGTCTAATACAACAGATGTTGTCTCTAGACGCTTTCCAGAGACCCAGAACATGAACATAAACGTAAGGGGGGGGGCATGGATACAAAAATTTGGGAAAAAAAAAAAACTGGGAACATGGGAAACATCTGTCTCAGTTTGTAGCTGACATGCTAAAGGAGGGTCTGAAGCTGGGGAAGCTCCCGACTATAGACCGGGCGCACTGCACTTCCATAGCTGCCAAGAACTGCATGCCAAGGAATCCTCCTAAGTGAGAAAATCACAAACATTAATACACATGTAGCATGACGTTTTATCATGTGACATGGAGGGATGGGATACCTCCATCACACCGATCCTACAGGATTTCACCCAGACTGTGAGCAAACAATGAGCAGCCTTCACTGAGGTGTGGTGGCTGCTCCAGGACCCCGCAACGCTGAGAATAACCACACCGGATGGTTGAGAGAGTGAGTGAGAGTTGAGTGATTCCCAACCCCCGGTCCCCGGACCGGTACCGGGCCGTAGAGCTGTTACTACTGGGCTGTTAAATGGCTTGTGTTCCGATCATAATTAGGGCTGCAACGATTTGTCGACGTTGTCGACAAAAAGCGATAATCAGAATTGTCGGCAATTGTCACCAGACATTTTTTTCCCAATGGAGTGAGGCATCTCACTTCACTTTAACTCATACAATCTCTGCCGAGAGCCGAGCTGCACGACAGCGTCTCAGCGCAGCTTTTTTTTTTTTTTTTTTGCGTCTCAGCACAGCTGCGGGTAACAAAACTTCAAAAGTTCGGGAGCGTTTTAGCCTGGATACGGCGAATAAAAAGAAGACTTGCAAGGTTTGCAAAGGAGACCTTGCTTATCACCGGAGCACGTTGGTAATGCACGAGCATTTGAAAAGAAAAAGCACCTCCGACAGTTGAACGAAACGGACTCGTCTTGGTAAGATATTAAGCGTATTTTGGCTTTAAAAGAGAGCTTTAACGTTATGCCTGACTGTGCCTGACAAAAGTATTTTAAATTAAATGCATGCAGACCGATGAAGATCCACCATGGACCCCTTTCTGCAAAAGAAGCAGACGTGTTCCCCGCACCAGACGACTGCCCTCACTGATCAATACTGCAGCTGATCAGTGATATGAGGCTCTCCACGGTTGATGGTGACGGGTTTGAACATACCAGTTCAACCCAGAGTACATCCTGCCATCCAGAACCCATTTTACCCACTTGATGGAGAAAAAATACGAGACGTTTTATTTTATTTTATCATTTATTTTTTATATTACACAATTGCCTGTCCTTAAAAAATGAAAAATAATGGACAGAGGTTTATTAGGGCCCGAGCACTGAAAGTGCGAGGACCCTATTGTATCTGTGATGTTTATTAGGGCCCGAGCACTGAAAGTGCGAGGACCCTATTGTATCTGTGATGTTTATTATTAGGGCCCGAGCACTGAAAGTGCGAGGACCCTATTGTATCTGTGATGTTTATTAGGGCCCGAGCACTGAAAGTGCGAGGACCCTATTGTATCTGTGATGTTTATTATTATTATTAGGGCCCGAGCACTGAAAGTGCGAGGACCCTATTGTATCTGTGATGTTTATTATTATTATTATTATTATTATTATTCTCGCCGTAAATAAATTGCCTTTTTTGAGGCCTTAAAATGCTCGAAAACTCACCAAATTTTGCACACGCTTCCAGAGTCGCGTAAAATTACGTATTTTATGGGCGACAGGCATGGGTCCACAAGAATGGGCTCTATAGCGCCACCTATTTTATGTTTTTTGACGAGCCCCACAATATGGTTTGACTTACAGCAATGACCTTTATGTGAGTATTATATTAGACAAAGAGCTACAAAAAAGTCTTTTGGACCCATGGTCTAAGTTACACAGGAAGTCCGGCATTTTGAACAGAAAATGTCATTTTTCATGAATTCTGATCATTTCTAGGCCTCGTACTTTAACGAACTCCTCCTAGAGATTTTATCGAATTGGCTCACAACTTGGTTTGTACAATCTAGACACATGGCCGACGCTAAATTGCGAAGCTTTTAAGTTTCTGCCAGAGGGCGTGACCGTAGTCATTCGGCGAAGTTTGAGGTCATTTTTAAGCTTCGCCATCAAACATCAATTGGCTGTAACTCAGCAATACATGATTTGATGTGGTCGAAAACGTATGTGCATGATTGTAGTTTGAGCCTGAACCCATCTATGGTGGAATATTCAGGATCGGTTGTAGCGCCACCTGTTGGCACCAGGAATTGTCATGTCTTCTAGTTTGCATCTGTGCTCCAAACGAGATCAGTTTCTTGATCTCAAAGTTGGTGAGATAATAGGTAAGACATTGACGATGAGTGACAGAGAAAACTGTAAGTTTGTGTCAAAGGGCGTGGCCGTTAGAGGTTGTCAAATTTCGGGGTCTCGCCATGAACATAAAAGTTGTTGTAACTTGAACATAATTGGTCAGAATTAACCCAAAATCAATACATTTAATCAGACTTCCATTCTGAACAAGTGGATATGACAATCTTGGATGAACTCCATAGCGCCACCTTTTGGTCAGGTATACATTTTTCATCAAATTATGTGCTATAATTGCTGTTTCGTTCATCCAATCTTAATGTAATCGACACATATGATTGTCAGTAGGTCCCTTGTTGACCGTGTCGCGTATCGTGGTCGTAATTTGAAAGGAATTGTCATTTTTATGTCACTCTGTATTTCTGGTAAAATATTAATTAAAAATCAGAGATTTTGTGTAAGGAAAATTAAATGGCAGTTTCAGATAGCTTACAACAGGACTAAAAAATCATACACTGGAACATATTATTTTTGAAGAACTCCGTCACTCTAAAAATTAAAAAAATGAACTAATAACATAAAAAGCTATGTCTTTGTCACAAAATGTCAAAATTGACATCCGACTTCATAGATATGTTGTTTACTATAATGAGAAAAAATATCATGTTAATTCCATAAGTCAAAGATACATGAGTGATTTTTAAATAATATTTATGTGTGATCAGGCTGCCTGACATGTTGATCTCTCAGTCTCTCAGCTCCAGCAGCTCCAGCAGAGTGGAGAGGGGAGGGGCTGAGCTCCCGCCGGGCGAAGGTGTTTGGAATGCGTGCGCAGCTCCCCCGGGGGCGGGGGGGTGGCGGTGGATGGAGGGGGTTGGGGGGGGTGGAGTTTGGAATGCGCGCGCAGCTCCCGCGGGGGGAGGGGCTGGTGTTCAGCGCGGCCGCCATCTTGGTCAAGGCGCCGCATTGACTGCCTGAGAACATCGGGCGTGGCCGCCATCTTGGATCGTTTTTTTTTTTTTTTTTTTTACTTTATTTAAAAGAATTATCACAAAACAGTATACACGAACAGTATACAAATAAAAAACAGAAAAGTTGCCAGGGGTGATGTTTGTTATTCAAGAAGATTAAACATATAACACAAGTCTACGGTTTTAAAAGCCTTTTCATTTGTTGATTTTAGGATTAATTTCAAGTAAAGTTCCATTTCTTTCTGGAAAACAAAAAAACAAGGGGTTTTCTTTGAAAATTTACTCTTATGAATATGGAATTTGGCAAGAAATAAAAACAGATTTATCAAAAAGTAACATTTTCCTTCTTTTTTAGAGAAACAATGGAAACCAAAAACAACATTTTCCCAATATAAATTAAAATGATACCAAAGGAGTCAATAATAAATTTGCTAATATCTGCCCATAGTTTTTTCGAATGAGAGCAAAGCCAAAATAAATGGACAACTGTTTCTGGATGTAAATTACAGAAGGAACAATTTGTATTAATGTCCTTTTTAAATTTCTGCATGTAATGGTTAGCAGGATCATATTTATGTATGATTTTGTAAGAGACCTCCTTAACCTTATTTGTGATTAAAAACTTGTTAGGAAGCATCCAAGTTTTTTTCCAATCAATATGATCTGTGAAACGATTCCAATAAACAGTAATATTAGGGGTAGCAACAATATCTTTTTGAAATAAGGCACGTACCCTTTTATTATTATTCTTTTGGGTCAGTGAAAAACATATTTTACCTATTGGGGAGTCAGTTGAGAATGGGACAGACACATTTGTAGACGAGGAAGTACAACTGTTTTTAAAAAGCATTAAGGTGCCTGATGGAATAGCATTGGCGACAACTGAGAATTCTTCAGGAGTTACTTGAAGACTATGTCGTGATGAAAAGTCTCCGTAAGACAGCACAACTCCTTCCTCATTTAGCAGCGGACTCACCAGCCAGATCCGGTTCTGAAACCAGGTTTAAAAAAAAAGGGATTTATTTCTAACTAGGATATCTCTATTGTTCCAAATAATATAACGGTGGGGTGAAAAGTTATGCTTATAGATAAGAGTCCATGCAAGGAGGACCTGTTTATGAAATACAGATAACTTAACTGGAATTTTTTCTACATTATAATTACAAGACAGTATGAAATGAAGGCCTCCAAAACGAGAGAAAATATGGTGGGGAATAAAATTCCAGATTGAGGTGGGATTCTTCATAAAATTTTTCGCCCAATTAATTTTAAATGTATTGTTTAAAGTTTTAAAATCCAGGAAATTAAGCCCTCCAGATTCATAAGTATTCATGACTATACTTTTTCTAATGTAATGTATACGATTTTTCCATAGGAAATTAAAAAGCATCTGGTTAACAGTTTTACTAATTTTATTATCTAAATGTAGTGAGATAGCAGCATAAGTTAGTCGAGAAATTCCTTGGATCGGTATCGCTTTGACTCCAGTGCGTTCACTTCTATTGTGGAAGGAGGTGTCTGCATAAGTAAAATAACTATAACTTACTTAATTTTCAACCGATTTTCACGCGGTTTTCTTTGTTACAAACGGCAGACATGTAGCTACGATACAGGATGCTTGATGTACGTTAAATATGCAGGCTTTCATGCTAAAATACGTTCTGCAGGTAGTCACACTACTGGTTATGCTATTCAGGTATACACACACACACACACACACACACACACACAAACACACACACACACACAATATACACAAAACAAAATACAGTATAGCATATTAATGAATGTATTAATATATTTGAATAACAGACATAACAAACTTAAAAACAAAAAACACAATGGATGACAGCATACAATTGTCATAATGGAGCAAAAAGAAGAAACATTTGGAAGGAGTGTGTGTGTGAGGAATTGTATTTTAGTGTTATAACTGAAATTATATAATAATGCAATCGCTATGATATATAATTTTACAATATAATACAGTCAAAAATATATGAAATGAAGCAACATACAATATAATAATACAATATTCTATATTACTGGGTACGCTAATATGATATAACAACATGTAATATAATATGGTATAATAGATTAATATAATATCATACATTCTGGACCATGAGATACAGCTGTACTGTATGATCGTCGTTCATTTGAGTGATCTGATTTTAACTACTATCCTCTCATCTGTACCGCCATGATTTTCTCTGTATGTGTGTCTCTTTCTTTCTTTCTTTCTTTCTTTCTTTCTTTCTTTCTTTCTTTCTTTCTTTCTTTCTTTCTTTCTTTCTTTCTTTCTTTCTTTCTTTCTTTCTTTCTTTCTTTCTTTCTTTCTTTCTTTTTATTCTTCTGACGAAAGGAGGTCCTTTTTGCCCCCCTAAACGGCCCAAAAAGTCATCAAATTTTGCACCAGGCCTGGCGATAAATTTGATTTTTATGGTTTGCATTAATGGGCGTGGTCAAACGGTTCAACAGCGCCCCCTAGAAAACCTTTCTCTGCCATAACTTTTGAAAGGTTTGACATAAAGAGTTGTGGGTGGTGTCATGGGACTCGGCATTGAGTCCTTGACCATAATTGGTGAAAATTAGCCCAGTCCCTTTTTCTGATTGGTTGTCCCTATTTCCTCCTATAACTTTTGATTGTTTTGACATAGAGTCGTGGGTGGTGTCATGGGACTCTGTAATGAGTCCTTGAGCTTCTTTGGCCTTAATTAGCCCCGCCCCTTCTTCTGATTGGTCGTCCCTTTTTACTGCTATAACTTTTGAATGGTTTGACATAGGAAGTCGTAAGTGTCATTTCTGATATGCTTATGGGGGGTGGTGGCCGTGAGTGCGAGGGCCCGTTCATCGCTGCTTGCAGCTTTAATTATTATTAGGGCCCGAGCACTGAAAGTGCGAGGACCCTATTGTATCTGTGATGTTTATTATTATTATTATTATTCTCGCCGTAAATAAATTGCCTTTTTGGAGGCCTTAAAATGCTGGAAAACTCACCAAATTTTGCACACGCTTCCAGAGTCGCGTAAAATTACGTATTTTATGGGCGACAGGCATGGGTCCACAAGAATGGGCTCTATAGCGCCACCTATTTTATGTTTTTTGACGAG
The DNA here is from genome assembly GCF_033807715.1 of Cololabis saira. Lineage (NCBI taxonomy): Eukaryota > Metazoa > Chordata > Actinopteri > Beloniformes > Belonidae > Cololabis > Cololabis saira. The sequence continues at coordinate 3,063,251 of NC_084589.1, forward strand.
CCCCACAATATGGTTTGACTTACAGCAATGACCTTTATGTGTGTATTATATTAGACAAAGAGCTACAAAAAAGTCTTTTGGACCCATGGTCTAAGTTACACAGGAAGTCCGGCATTTTGAACAGAAAATGTCATTTTTCATGAATTCTGATCATTTCTAGGCCTCGTACTTTAACGAACTCCTCCTAGAGATTTTATCGAATTGGCTCACAACTTGGTTTGTACAATCTAGACACATGGCCGACGCTAAATTGCGAAGCTTTTAAGTTTCTGCCAGAGGGCGTGACCGTAGTGATCCGGCGAAGTTTGAGGTCATTTTTAAGCTTCGCCATCAAACATCAATTGGCTGTAATTCAGCAATACATGATTTGATGTTGTTGAAAACGTATGTGCATGATTGTAGACTGAGCCTGAAGACATCTATGGTGGAATATTCAGGATCGGTTGTAGCGCCACCTGTTGGCACCAGGAATTGTCATGTCTTCTAGTATGCATCTGTGCTCCAAACGAGATCAGTTTCTTGATCTCAAAGTTGGTGAGATAATAGGTAACGCATTGACGATGAGTGACAGAGAAAACTGTAAGTTTGTGTCAAAGGGCGTCGCTGTCAGAGGTTGTCAAATTTCGGTGTCTCGCCAGGAACATAAAAGTTGTTGTAACTTAAACATAATTGGTCAGAATCAACCCAAAATCAATTCATGTAATCAGGCTTCCATTCTGAACAAGTGGATATGACAATCTTGGATGAACTCCATAGCGCCACCTTTTGGTCAGGTATACATTTTTCATCAAATTATGTGCTATAATTGCTGTTTCGTTCATCCAATCTTTTAATGTAATCGACACATATGATTGTCAGTAGGTCCCTTGTTGACCGTGTCGCGTATTGTGGTCGTAATTTCAAAGGAATTGGCATTTTTATGTCACTCTGTATTTCTGGTAAAATATTAATTAAAAATCAGAGATTTTGTGTAAGGAAAATTAAATGGCAGTTTCAGATAGCTTACAACAGGACTAAAAAATCATACACTGGAACATATTATTTTTGAACAACTTCGCCACTCTAAAAATTAAAAAAATGAACTAATAACATAAAAAGCTATGTCTTTGTCACAAAATGTCAAAATTGACATCCGACTTCATAGATATGTTGTTTACTATAATGAGAAAATATCATGTGATTTCCATAAAAGTATGTGTAATTCTGGATTTTTTATGAATATTTTTGTGTGATCAGGCTGTGTCTCAGTCAGATCCTGAGAGAGGAGAGGGGAGGGGCTGAGCTCCCGCAGGGGGAAGGGGGGGGGGGGGGGGGGGGGGGGGGCTGATCTTCAGCGCGGCCGCCATCTTGGGGAGGGTGCCGATCGATGCGCCCGCCATCTTGGACAGGGCATCATTTGCTTAGTGCATAGTTTCTATGGACTGCAATCATCCATAACTCCCAGACTTTTTACCCGATTTTCACACAGTTTGGTTTGTTACAAACGGCAGAGATGTAGTTATGATACAGGATGCTGTCACACGTTAAAAATACGTACATTTATTCTGAAAGACTTTGTATTATGCTCTTTTACAAAGACATATGGTTTTTGTATAAATTGTATAAGGAAATAAGTTTGATTGTTTATTTGAATTTATTTTAAGAGGAGAGGGGTGTGTTGTTGTATTTATATATATTTATTTATTTATTTATTTAGTTGAGAGTGAGAGTGACCTCATGCAAATATCTGAGATTAATTCCAATATCTGCTCAACAAACCACTTGCTCAGAAGTTGTTGTCTGTGTTTTGAAATATGTATACACTGTTGACATCCCACTTGCATTGGTTGTCGCTGTCTTGCCTGTCTCACTCACTGTTTTTTTTTTGTTTGAGTCATTTTTCTTTCTTTTCTATTATTATCATAGCCTGTAATTCCTGTATATAATCGAATTGAATCAATGTATTTTACAATTAGCTGTGATGTACAATAATTGTCATTAAAACCGATAATATTCCTATTTGTTTTAATTGAAATGAGAGAAAAACATTTAATTTTATTAAAATAGAAAAATAATATTTATAGCTTATAGGCTATAAAAATAATGTTCATTAAAGCATATATAAATACCATGTTATAGCTATCTGTTTCTGGTTATTTTCATATAAAAGTACGTTTTTCAATGTTTATAATTATTCATAAGTATGCAGTGTTATAACTACATCTCTGACGTTCACCCTGCCAACACAGGAAAGATGAAATCCCATGAAAATCTGCAGGGTCTGCTCGCCCCCACCCTTACAGAGTCCCCCCGTGTCATGTGGTTTCTGTGAGGCCGTTTAGATTTGTGCATTTTCTTTACGTTACCAAAATGCACACCACCCCTCGGTCTCCTCCGCTGCTGAAACCACGCCCACCACCAGCTCAGTCCGCTCCAGCTGCAGCCAGTGATTAGCAGCCGTGGCTGCTGAACAGTGAGGGAGAGTTAAGATGAGGTTTTGCATGGACATTAACCCTTATAAAAGGATCAGATCCCACATCACAGACCCGGTAACTGACAGGAGTCAGCGGTAAGTTCAGGTTTTTTTTTTATGTCATTTATATTTATATGGTCCTTGCATGGGCTAAGTATTTAGCTTAGCTCCGGAGCCGCATACGGACCGGACCGTCGAGGAACTCCGGGCTCGGAGGTCCGAACCCGGGGGTCCGAACCCGGGGGTCCGAACCCGGAGGTCCGAACCCGGAGGTCCGTTTCTATAATACATCCATGGTCCGAACCCGGGGGCTCCGGGGGGCCGGTGTTGTGCCGGATTCAGCCCCCCTGCCGTGAAAAGCCCCCCCTCGTCATACTTTCCCACAATCACAGTCACAGATAACAAAAATCGGGTAAATGGTTATTGATGTCATTAATTAATAGCCTGCTTACTGTGTTGTCTTCCATAATATTTGTAAATATATACTTAGGAGTTTATATTCAATGATAAGTAGACCAAGAAAAAAAACAACACACTGACACTTCAATATATTTATATATACACACTCACATGAACACATACTTAGGAGTTTATATTATATGTATTTACAAATGTTATGGTTGGTTTGCGCGCGCAGCTCCCGCGGGGGGAGGGGCTGATGTTCAGCGCGGCCGCCATCTTGGTCGAGGCGCCACATTGACTGCCTGAGAACGTCGGGCGTGGCCGCCATCTTGGATCGGTATCACTTTCAGTCTAGTGCGTTCACTTCTATTGTGGAAGGAGGCGTCTGCATAAGTAAAATAACTATAACTTGCTTAATTTTCAACCGATTTTCACGCGGTTTGCTTTGTTACAAACGGCAGACATGTAGCTATGATACAGGATGCTTGATGTACGTTAAATATGCAAGCTTTCATGCTAAAATACGTTCTGCAGGTAGTCACACTTCAGGTATACACACACACACATATATATATATATATATATATATATATATATATGCACACACACACACACACACACACACACACACACACACACACACACAATATACACAATACAAAATACAGTATAGCATATTAATGAATGTATTAATATATTTGAATAACAGACATAACAAACTTTAAAACAAAAAACATAACGGAAAAAAAAGAAAAATTTGGAAGGAGTGTGTGTGTGTGAGGAATTGTATATTAGTGTTATAAATGAAATTATATAATAATGCAATCGCTATGATATATAATTTTACAATATAATACAGTCAAAAATATATGAAATGAAGCAACATACAATATAATAATACAATATGCTATATTACTGGGTACGCTAATATGATATAACAACATGTAATATAATATGGTATAATAGATTAATATAATATCATACATTCTGGACCATGAGATACAGCTGTACTGTATGATCGTCATTCATTTGAGTGATCTGATTTTAACTACTATCCTCTCATCTGTACCGCCATGATTTTCTCTGTATGTGTGTCTCTTTCTTTCTTTCTTTCTTCTTCTGACGAAAGGAGGTCCTTTTTGCCCCCCTAAACGGCCCAAAAAGTCACCAAATCTTGCACACAAGCCAGGCATGGTGAAAAATGTGATATTTAATGGTTTGCATTGATGGGTGTGGTAAAATGGCTCAACAGCGCCCCCTTGAAAACTTTGTGCCTCAAGCCCCACAATACGGTTTGACGTACATGCACGAAAATCGGTACACACCTGTATCATGGCGCAACTTAAACAAAAGTCTCTTGGGGTCATGCCCGAAACCGAACAGGATGTCAGCCATTTTCAATTAATCGTGTCATTTTGGCCTAATTTATGCCATTCCTTCGGCAGTTAATACGGCCCGAACCGTAACGTGCACCCAGGTGTGTTATACATCAAAATGTGCGTCTCCATTTTCCGACACCACGCATTACTTTTCTCTTTCAAAAGCGTTACCGTGGCGAAGCTAGATGGCAAAAAGCGCGCCCACCCTTCATCTGATTGGTTCGACAGAAAAAACTTTGAGCCTCAAGCCCCATAATACGGTTTGACGTACATGAACAAAAATCGGTACACACCTGTATCATGTCGCAACTTAAAGAAAAGCCAGGCCTGTCGATACATTTGATATTTCATGGTTTGCATTAATGGGCGTGGCCTAACGGCTCAACAGCGCCCACTAGAATACTTTTCTCTGCCATAACTTTTGAATGGTTTGACATAAAGAGTCGTGGGTGGTGTCATGGGACTCGGTATAGAGTCCTTGACCATAATTGGCGAAAATTAGCCCCGCCCCTTCTTCTGATTGGTTGTCCCTATTTCCTGCTATAACATTTGAATGTTTTGACATAGAGAGTCGTGGGTGGTGTCATGGGACTCTGTAATGAGTCGTTCTTTGGCCTTAATTAGCCCCGCCCCTTCTTCTGATTGGTTGTCCCGATTTTCTGCTATAACTTTTGAATGGTTTGACATAGAGAGTCGTGGGTGGTGTCATCAGATTCTGTATGGAGTCCTTGACCTTCATTGGCCTGAATTAGCCCCGCCCCTTCTTCTGATTGGTTGTCCCTTTTTTCTGCTATAACTTTTGAATGGTTTTACATAGGAAGTCGTGGGTGGTGTCATTTCTGATATGCTTATGGGGGGCGGTGGCCGTGAGTGCGAGGGCCCGTTCATCGCTGCTTGCAGCTTTAATTATTATTATTATTATTCTCGCCGTAAATAAATTGCCTTTTTGGAGGCCTTAAAATGCTCGAAAACTCACCAAATTTTGCACACGCTTCCAGAGTCGCGTAAAATTACATATTTTATGGGCGACAGGCATGGGTCCACAAGAATGGGCTCTATAGCGCCACCTATTTTATGTTTTTTGACGAGCCCCACAATATGGTTTGACTTACAGCAATGACCTTTATGTGAGTATTATATTAGACAAAGAGCTACAAAAAAGTCTTTTGGACCCATGGTCTAAGTTACACAGGAAGTCCGGCATTTTGAACAGAAAATGTCATTTTTCATGAATTCTGATCATTTCTAGACCTCGTACTTTAACGAACTCCTCCTAGAGATTTTATCGAATTGGCTCACAACTTGGTTTGTACAATCTAGACACATGGCCGACGCTAAATTGCGAAGCTTTTAAGTTTCTGCCAGAGGGCATGACCGTAGTCATTCGGCGAAGTTTGAGGTCATTCTTAAGCCTCGCCATCAAACATCAATTGGCTGTAATTCAGCAATACATGATTTGATGTGGTCGAAAACGTATGTGCATGATTGTAGTTTGAGCCTGAAGACATCTGTGGTGGAATATTCAGGATCGGTTGTAGCGCCACCTGTTGGCACCAGGAATTGTCATGTCTTCTAGTTTGCATCTGTGCTCCAAACGAGATCAGTTTCTTGATCTCAAAGTTGGTGAGATAATAGGTAAGGCATTGACGATGAGTGACAGAGAAAACTGTAAGTTTGTGTCAAAGGGCGTCGCTGTCAGAGGTTGTCAAATTTCGGGATCTCGCCATGAACATAAAAGTTGTTGTAACTTAAACATAATTGGTCAGAATGAACCCAAATTCAATACATTTAATCGGGCTTGCATTCTGAACAAGTGGATATGACAATCTTGGATGAACTCCATAGCGCCACCTTTTGGTCAGGTATACATTTTTCATCAAATTATGTGCTTTAGTTGCTGTTTGGTTTATCCAATCTTTAAGGCAATTGACACATTTGATTGGCAGTAGGTTCCTTGTTGACCGTGTCGCGTATCGTGGCCGTAATTTGAAAGGAATTGGCATTTTTATGTCACTCTGTATTTCTGGTAAAATATTAATTAAAAATCAGAGATTTTGTGTAAGGAAAATTAAATGGCAGTTTCAGATAGCTTACAACAGGACTAAAAAATCATACACTGGAACATATTATTTTCTGAGAACTCCGTCACTCTAAAAATTTAAAAAATGAACTAATAACATAAAAAGCTATGTCTTTGTCACAAAATGTCAAAATTGACATCCGACTTCATAGATATGTTGTTTACTATAATGAGAAAATATCTTGTGAATTTCATAAGCCTGAGTGGGACCGTTGATTTTAGATTAATATTTATGTTAAATTCACTGGATTCTTAACTCTGACTGACTGCCTGCAGCGGGTGACAGCAAAGGAGGAGAGGAGAGAAAGGAGGGGTGCTCCCGCGGGGGACGGAGGGAGGGGTGGGGGGGGGGTTGTTATGCGCGCGCATCTCCCGCGGGGGGGCGGGGCATTGGAGCTGACGTTCAGCGCGGCCGCCATCTTGGATAAGGTACCGACGGCCATCTTGGAGAGGCTGGCAGAGATTTAGTTATGAAACAGGACGCTGTCACACATTAAAAATACGTACTTTTATGCTGAAAGACTTTGTATTATGCTCTTTTACAAAGACATGGTATGGAATATTGATAAATGTATAAATTAATTAATTGTATAAAGAAACAAGTTTGATTGTTCATTTGAATTTATTTGAAGGGGAGAGGGGTGTGTTGTTGTATTTATTTATATATATTTATTTATTTATTTATTTGAGAGTGAGAGTGAACTTTGTAATATTATAAGTCCTCTTGGCTTACTATTCCTATCCATTTTTCATTGACTGTTTTTTGTTTTTTTTATAGCAAAAGGTGCAAATAAAAATATACACCGTCGGAATTCGGAAACTGATGATTATTTCTTCATCCACTGCATCTTTCATCCACTGGTGCGTTCAGGGACAATTGGAATTTACTCAATTTGGCGAGAATTGACCATTGTGGTTTCTCCTGTTTACTGGTGTGATGAGTGATATCTAAATATTGTAATCTTTAAAAGGAGCTTGAGGCTCCTTTTAAGAAATGAGACTCTCTAGCGCCACCCTTCGCCACGACGGACGTTGGGGGTACTGCAGCCAACAGCGAAGCCGGCACGGGAGAACGGGGAGAACGCGCATGCAGCGTCATGTGACGTCACATCCGCAGGGCAGCGCGGGAAATTCCGGGCACAATTGCAGCACATTTTGCAGCACACAGCCTGTTCAAAGCAAAGGACAGATACGCTAGAGGGATCATTCTTTTTGGTTTGGAACGCTTCATCTGACATTATTACTAGAAAACTTAAAACGTATACACATTTTTTTCATAAATCCTGCCTCAATCCTGCCTCATGCTCCTTTAATTACCAACTTCATCTAATTAATGTTTTTCATCTAACCTCAGTAGTGTGAGATATTGTTTCAATGGGAAACTGCACACAAACTCAGCGGCGGTTGGTGTTGTTTTTCCTATGGGCAAGCCAGGCCTGGCGATAAATTTGATTTTTCATGGTTTGCATTAATGGGCGTGGCCTAACGGCTCAACAGCACCCACTAGAATACTTTTCTCTGCCATAACTTTTGAAAGGTTTGACATAAAGACTCGTGGGTGGTATCATGGGACTCGGTATTGAGTCCTTGACCATAATTGGCGAAAATTAGCCCCGCCCCTTCTTCTGATTGGTTGTCCCGATTTTCTGCTATAACTTTTGAATGGTTTGACATAGAGAGTCGTGGGTGGTGTCATCACATTCTGTATGGAGTCCTTAACCTTCATTGGCCTGAATTAGCCCCGCCCCTTCTTCTGATTGGTTGTCCCTTTTTTCTGCTATAACTTTTGAATGGTTTGACATAGGAAGTTGTGGGTGGTGTCATGGGACTCGGTATTGAGTCCTTGACCATAATTGGTGAAAATTAGCCCCGCCCCTTCTTCTGATTGGTTGTCCCGATTTTCTGCTATAACTTTTGAATGGTTTGACATAGAGAGTTGTGGGTGGTGTCATCAGATTCTGTATGGAGTCCTTGACCTTCATTGGCCTGAATTAGCCCCGCCCCTTCTTCTGATTGGTTGTCCCTTTTTTCTGCTATAACTTTTGAATGGTTTGACATAGGAAGTCGTGGGTGGTGTCATTTTCGATATGCTTATGGGGGGCGGTGGCCGTGAGTGCGAGGGCCCGTTCATCGCTGCTTGCAGCTTTAATTATTATTATTATTATTATTATTATTATTATTATTATTATTATTCTCGCCGTAAATAAATTGCCTTTTTGGAGGCCTTAAAATGCTCAAAAACTCACCAAATTTTGCACACGCTTCCAGAGTCGCGTAAAATTACGTATTTTATGGGCGACAGGCATGGGTCCACAAGAATGGGCTCTATAGCGCCACCTATTTTATGTTTTTTGACGAGCCCCACAATATGGTTTGACTTACAGCAATGACCTTTATGTGTGTATTATATTAGACAAAGAGCTACAAAAAAGTCTTTTGGACCCATGGTCTAAGTTACACAGGAAGTCCGGCATTTTGAACAGAAAATGTCATTTTTCATGAATTCTGATCATTTCTAGGCCTCGTACTTTAACGAACTCCTCCTAGAGATTTTATCAGATTGGCTCACAACTTGGTTTGTACAATCTAGACACATGGCCGACGCTAAATTGCGAAGCTTTTAAGTTTTCACCAGAGGGCTTGACCGTAGTCATTCGGCGAAGTTTGAGGTCATTTTTAAGCCTCGCCATGAAACATCAATTGGCTGTAATTCAGCAATACATTATTTTATGTGGCCGAAAACGTATGTGCATGATTGTAGGCTGAGCCTGAAGACATATGTGGTGGAATATTCAGGATCGGTTGTAGCGCCACCTGTTGGCACCAGGAATTGTCATGTCTTCTAGTATGCATCTGTGCTCCAAGCGAGATGAGATTAATGATCTCAAAGTTGGTCAGATAATAGGTAAGACATTGACGATGACTGACAGAGAAAACTGTACGTTCTTATCGAAGGGCGTGGCCGTTAGAGGTAGTAAAATTTCGGTGTCTCGCCATGAACGTAAAAGTTGTTGTAACTTAAACATACTTGGTCCAAATTGACCCAAAATCAATACATGTAATCAGGCTTCCATTCTGAACAAGTGGATATGACAATCTTGGATGAACTCCATAGCGCCACCTTTTGGTCAGGTATAAATTTTTCATCAAATTATGTGCTGTCATTGCTGTTTCATTCATCCAATCACAATGAAATCGACACATATTATTGTCATAAGCGTCCTTATTAACTGTGTTGAGTATCGTGGTCATAACTTGAAGGGAACTGCCATTTTACGTCACTCTGAATTTTTTGGTAAAATAATAATTTAAAATCATAGGCTTGGTCTTAAGACAATAAAATGTCAGATTTAGATACATTTCGACATGACTAAAAAATCATACGCTGGTACATATCGCTTTTGAAGAACTTTGTAACTCTCTTTTTCCAAAAATGTATTCATATACAATTAAATCATATTTTTGTCATGCCATGTCCAATTAACTTCGTAAACTTCGTAAAAATATTGTTTACTGTGATGTGAAAATATATTTTTGGCATTAAGGTGCGTAAAACGCACGATTGGTAATGAATATTTATTTAAATCCATTGGATTTAAAGCAAGCTGGCTCTGTGTGCCGGCCAGCTGCAGCGGAGCGGAGGCCGAGGGGGAGGGAGGAGGGGGGGAGCGGGGGGACGTTGCGTGCGCACCGTATTGACGTTCCTCACACGACATGAATCCTCCAGTGTTTTCACACGAGTCCCAACCTAATCTGTAAGTATTTTTTTATTGTGTGCATAATTGTAGAGTCGTCTTAAGACATCTATGGTGAAATATTCCTGTGGAATAGTTTTCACCGATGTATTTCGGCGGCGCATGTCTGTAATGCAGCTCGCTTTTTACCATGTCTTTCATGTCTCTGTCTTCTACCGAGACAGAGACCACTTAAATAAAACCACACTGATTTTGAGTCAAACCCGTCTTTTTAAATTCAATTTTTATACAGAAAATAATTACAGTGCATGTATTACACCTTATTTCACAGCAGCTTTGCAATTTTATTATATTATTATCGGCTTTCAGCCGAGATCTGGTCGGGACCGCGCCGCGCCGCGGAGGAGGTGCATTCAGGGACCGGTCGGAATTCTAAAAAGCCGATTATCCTCCTGGTGCGTTCAGGGACAACTGGAATTTACTGTATTTGGCGAGAATTTACCGTTGCTTCATTTGCTTAAAAATTATTTAAAGGTGACCTATTATGGCATTTAATGTATATTTTAAACAGGCATTGAATGTCTTAAAAACAAGCTTTTGAAGGTTTTTTCTACATAAATGAGAAATTCAGCCTCTGGGCCATGTCTTTATTTTTACCGTTTCTAACCTTCTCTATGAGGGATTCTGAGGGGAGGGGGGGCTATGTTAATGAGGCTCTGTGCTGATTGGCTGCCTGAATGACGTGTAGCAGGGGAGCTTTAATCACAATTGTGGGTCAATGATGTATAAGGCCTTTGAGAGGCCTATTTTTAAAATACTTAAAATAAAGATGTATTTGGCCATTTTCCAAACATTTGGAATGTAGTGTGCATATATGTGAAAACTTAAAACAAAGGTATTTTAGTGTTTTTAAACCTACATTAATAGGGCAACGACCTTAAAAAAGTAATTGGGGGCGACCGTTATTTATCTCAAAATTAATAGATTTCCTTAACAAAATGTATATTTTAATTATCAGTAATTAAATTAACTTTTCAAGAAAGATAGACTCATGTGTCCTTTCATTTTTGAAAACCATTTTGAAATACATTTTATCTATAATGGAAGTGTCACCCTCATAAAGCCATTTATGCATACTATACCAATGATTTATATTTGAACCAAAATTCATAGACATTAAATTTTGAATTTGCAGATTTCCTAAGTTCTATAGTAAACCATGGTTTGTTAAGGTTTTCAGAGCTTCCTTTATCGGTACACACCTGTATCATAGCACAACTTAAAGAAAAGTCTCCTGGCGCCATGGCCCAAACCCAACAGAAAGTCGGCCAGTTTGAATTAATCATGTAATTTTGGCGCAATTTATGCCATTCCTTCAGCCGCTTCTTCGCCAGAACCGTAACGTGCACCCAGGTGTGTTATACATCAAAATGTGCGTCTCCATCCTGCAATAACGTGCATAACTTTTCTCAGTCAAAAGCGTTACCGTGGCGATGATAGACGCCAAAAAGCGCGCCCCCAATTCATCTGATTGGTCCATACTTCCAAACTTCGTGCCTCAAGTCCCACAATACGCTTTGACGTACATGCACAAAAATCGGTACACACCTGTATCATGTCGCAAATTAAAGGAAAGTCTCTTGGCGCCATGGCCGAAACCGAACAGGAAGTCAGCCATTTTGAACATTTTGAATTCATCGTGTAATTTTGGCGCAATTTATGCCATTTCTTCGGTCATTAATTCAGCCCGAACCCTAACGTGCACCCAGGTGTGTTATACATCAAAACGTGCGTCTCCATCCTCCGACACCACGCATTACTTTTCTCTTTCAAAAGCGTTACCGTGGCGACGCTAGACGGCAAAAAGCGCGCCCACCCTTCATCTGATTGGTTCAGACAGAAAAAACTTTGCGCCTCAAGCCCCATAATACGGTTTGACGTACATGAACGAAAATCGGTACACACCTGTATCATGTCGCAACTTAAAGAAAAGCCAGGCCTGTCGATACATTTGATATTTAATGGTTTGCATTAATGGGCGTTGCCTAACGGCTCAACAGCGCCCACTAGAATACCTTTCTCTCCCATAACTTTTGAAAGGTTTGACATAAAGAGTCGTGGGTGGTGTCATCGGACTCGGTATTGAGTCCTTGACCATAATTGGCGAAAATTAGCCCCGCCCCTTCTTCTGATTGGTTGTCCCGATTTTCTGCTATAACTTTTGAATGGTTTGACATAGAGAGTCGTGGGTGGTGTCATCAGATTCTGTATGGAGTCCTTGACCTTCATTGGCCTGAATTAGCCCCGCCCCTTCTTCTGATTGGTTGTCCCTTTTTTCTGCTATAACTTTTGAATGGTTTGACATAGGAAGTCGTGGGTGGTGTCATTTCTGATATGCTTATGGGGGAGGTGGCCGTGAGTGCGAGGGCCCGTTCATCGCTGCTTGCAGCTTTAATTATTATTATTATTATTCTCGCCGTAAATAAATTGCCTTTTTGGAGGCCTTAAAATGCTCGAAAACTCACCAAATTTTGCACACGCTTCCAGAGTCGCGTAAAATTACGTATTTTATGGGCGACAGGCATGGGTCCACAAGAATGGGCTCTATAGCGCCACCTATTTTATGTTTTTTGACGAGCCCCACAATATGGTTTGACTTACAGCAATGACCTTTTTGTGAGTATTATATTAGACAAAGAGCTACAAAAAAGTCTTTTGGACCCATGCTCTAAGTTACACAGGAAGTCCGGCATTTTGAACAGAAAATGTCATTTTTCATGAATTCTGATCATTTCTAGGCCTCGTACTTTAACGAACTCCTCCTAGAGATTTTATCGAATTGGCTCACAACTTGGTTTGTACAATCTAGACACATGGCCGACGCTAAATTGCGAAGCTTTTAAGTTTCTGCCAGAGGGCGTGACCGTAGTGATTCGGCGAAGTTTGAGGTCATTTTTAAGCCTCGCCATCAAACATCAATTGGCTGTAATTCAGCAATACATGATTTGATGTGGTCGAAAACGTATGTGCATGATTGTAGGTTGAGCCTGAACCCATCTATGGTGGAATATTCAGGATCGGTTGTAGCGCCACCTGTTGGCACCAGGAATTGTCATGTCTTCTAGTATGCATCTGTGCTCCAAACGAGATCAGTTTCTTGATCTCAAAGTTGGTGAGATAATAGGTAAGGCATTGACGATGACTGACAGAGAAAACTGTAAGTTTGTGTCAAAGGGCGTCGCCGTTAGAGGTTGTCAAATTTCGGGGTCTCGCCATGAACATAAAAGTTGTTGTAACTTAAACATAATTGGTCAGAATCGACCCAAAATCAATTCATGTAATCAGGCTTCCATTCTGAACAAGTGGATATGACAATCTTGGATGAACTCCATAGCGCCACCTTTTGGTCAGGTATACATTTTTCATCAAATTATGTGCTATAATTGCTGTTTCGTTCATCCAATCTTAATCAAATCGACACATATGATTGTCAGTAGGTCCCTTGTTGACCGTGTCGCGTATCGTGGTCGTAATTTGAAAGGAATTGGCATTTTTATGTCACTCTGTATTTCTGGTAAAATATTAATTAAAAATCAGAGATTTTGTGTAAGGAAAATTAAATGGCAGTTTCAGATAGCTTACAACAGGAGTAAAAAATCATACACTGTAACATATTGTTTTTGAAGAACTCCGTCACTCTAAAAATTAAAAAAATGAACTAATAACATAAAAAGCTATGTCTTTGTCACAAAATGTCAAAATTGACATCCGACTTCATAGATATGTTGTTTACTATAATGAGAAAAAATATCATGTTAATTCCATAAGTCAAAGATACATGAGTGATTTTTAAATAATATTTATGTGTGATCAGGCTGCCTGACATGTTGATCTCTCAGTCTCTCAGCTCCAGCAGCTCCAGCAGAGTGGAGAGGGGAGGGGCTGAGCTCCCGCCGGGCGAAGGTGTTTGGAATGCGTGCGCAGCTCCCCCGGGGGCGGGGGGGTGGCTGGTGGGGGTGGGTGGAGGGGGTTGGGGGGGTGGAGTTCGGAATGCGCGCGCAGCTCCCGCGGGGGGAGGGGCTGGTGTTCAGCGCGACCGCCATCTTGGTCAAGGCGCCGCATTGACTGCCTGAGAACATCGGGCGTTTGGCCGCCATCTTGGATCGGTTTTTTTTTTTTTTTTTTTTTTTTTACTTTATTTAAAAGAATTATCACAAAACAGTATACACGAACAGTATACAAATAAAAAACAGAACATGTGCCAGGGGTGATGTTTGTTATTCAAGAAGATTAAACATATAACACAAGTCTACGGTTTTAAAAGCCTTTTCATTTGTTGATTTTAGGATTAATTTCAAGTAAAGTTCCATTTCTTTCTGGAAAAGAAAAAAACAAGGGGTTTTCTTTGAAAATTTACTCTTATGAATATGGAATTTGGCAAGAAATAAACAGATTTATCAAAAAGTAACATTTTCCTTCTTTTTTAGAGAAACAATGGAAACCAAAAACAACATTTTCCCAATATAAATTAAAATCTATATCAAAGGAGTCAATAATAAATTTGCTAATATCTGCCCATAGTTTTTTCGAATGAGAGCAAAGCCAAAATAAATGGACAACTGTTTCTGGATGTAAATTACAGAAGGAACAATTTGTATTAATGTCCTTTTTAAATTTCTGCATGTAATGGTTAGCAGGATCATATTTATGTATGATTTTGTAAGAGACCTCCTTAACCTTATTTGTGATTAAAAACTTGTTAGGAAGCATCCAAGTTTTTTTCCAATCAATATGATCTGTGAAACGATTCCAATAAACAGTAATATTAGGGGTAGCAACAATATCTTTTTGAAATAAGGCACGTACCCTTTTATTATTATTCTTTTGGGTCAGTGAAAAACATATTTTACCTATTGGGGAGTCAGTTGAGAATGGGACAGACACATTTCTAGACGAGGAAGTACAACTGTTTTTAAAAAGCATTAAGGTGCCTGATGGAATAGCATTGGCGACAACTGAGAATTCTTCAGGAGTTACTTGAAGACTATGTCGTGATGAAAAGTCTCTGTAAGACAGCAAAACTAATTCCTCATTTAGCAGCTGACTCACCAGCCAGATCCGGTTCTGAAACCAGGTTTAAAAAAAAAGGGATATCTCTATTGTTCCAAATAATATAACGGTGGGGTGAAAAGTTATGCTTATAGATAAGAGTCCATGCAAGGAGGACCTGTTTATGAAATACAGATAACTTAACTGGAATTTTTTCAACATTCTAATTATAAGACAGTATGAAATGAAGGCCTCCAAAACGAGAGAAAATATGGTGGGGAATAAAATTCCAGATTGAGGTGGGATTCTTCATAAAATTTTTCGCCCAATTAATTTTAAATGTATTGTTTAAAGTTTTAAAATCCAGGAAATTAAGCCCTCCAGATTCATAAGTATTCATGACTATACTTTTTCTAATGTAATGTATACGATTTTTCCATAGGAAATTAAAAAGCATCCGGTTAACAGTTTTACTAATTTTATTATCTAAATGTAGTGAGATAGCAGCATAAGTTAGTCGAGAAATTCCTTGGATCGGTATCGCTTTGACTCCAGTGCGTTCACTTCTATTGTGGAAGGAGGTGTCTGCATAAGTAAAATAACTATAACTTGCTTAATTTTCAACCGATTTTCACGCAGTTTTCTTTGTTACAAACGGCAGACATGTAGCTACAATACAGGATGCTTGATGTACGTTAAATATGCAGGCTTTCATGCTAAAATACGTTCTGCAGGTAGTCACACTACTGGTTATGCTATTCAGGTATACACACACACACACACACACACATACACATATATACATTTATATATATATATATATATATATATATATATATATATATATATATATATATATATATATATATATATATATGTGTATATATATATATATATATATACATACACAAACACACACACACAATATACACAAAACAAAATACAGTATAGCATATTAATGAATGTATTAATATATTTGAATAACAGACATAACAAACTTAAAAACAAAAAACATAATGGATGACAGCATACAATTGTCATAATGGAGCAAAAAGAAGAAACATTTGGAAGGAGTGTGTGTGTGAGGAATTGTATTTTAGTGTTATAAATGAAATTATATAATAATGCAATCGCTATGATATATAATTTTACAATATAATACAGTCAAAAATATATGAAATGAAGCAACATACAATATAATAATACAATATGCTATATTACTGGGTACGCTAATATGATATAACAACATGTAATATAATATGGTATAATAGATTAATATAATATCATACATTCTGGACCATGAGATACAGCTGTACTGTATGATCGTCGTTCATTTGAGTGATCTGATTTTAACTACTATCCTCTCATCTGTACCGCCATGATTTTCTCTGTATGTGTGTCTCTGTCTTTCTTTCTTTCTTTCTTTCTTTCTTTCTTTCTTTCTTTCTTTCTTTCTTTCTTTCTTTCTTTCTTTCTTTCTTTCTTTCTTTCTTTCTTTCTTTCTTTCTTTCTTTCTTTCTTTTTATTCTTCTGACGAAAGGAGGTCCTTTTTGCCCCCCTAAACGGCCCAAAAAGTCATCAAATTTTGCACCAAGCCAGGCCTGGCGATAAATTTGATTTTTATGGTTTACATTAATGGGCGTGGCCTAACGGCTCAACAGCGCCCCCTAGAAAACCTTTCTCTGCCATTACTTTTGAAAGGTTTGACATAAAGAGTTGTGGGTGGTGTCATCGGACTCGGCATTGAGTCCTTGACCATAATTGGTGAAAATTAGCCCAGTCCCTTTTTCTGATTGGTTGTCCCTATTTCCTGCTATAACTTTTGAATGTTTTGACATAGAGTCGTGGGTGGTGTCATGGGGCTCTGTAATGAGTCCTTGAGCTTCTTTGGCCTTAATTAGCCCCGCCCCTTCTTCTGATTGGTCGTCCCTTTTTCCTGCTATAACTTTTGAATGGTTTGACATAGGAAGTCGTAAGTGTCATTTCTGATATGCTTATGGGGGGTGGTGGCCGTGAGTGCGAGGGCCCGTTCATCGCTGCTTGCAGCTTTAATTATTATTATTATTATTCTCGCCGTAAATAAATTGCCTTTTTGGAGGCCTTAAAATGCTCCAAAACTCACCAAATTTTGCACACGCTTCCAGAGTCGCGTAAAATTACGTATTTTATGGGCGACAGGCATGGGTCAAAAAGGATTAGGCTCTATAGCGCCACCTATTTTATGTTTTTCGACGAGCCCCACAATATGGTTTGACTTACAGCAATGTCCTTTATGTGTCTATTATATCTGACAAAGCCCTACAAAAAAGTCTCTTGGACCCATGCTCTAAGTTACACAGGAAGTCCGGCATTTTGAACAGAAAATGTCATTTTTCATGAATTATGGTCATTTCTAGGCCTCATACTTTAACGAACTCCTCCTAGAGATTTTATCAGATTGGCTCACAACTTGGTTTGTACAATCTAGACACATGGCCGACGCTAAATTGCGAAGCTTTTAAGTTTCTGCCAGAGGGCGTGACCGTAGTGATCCGGCGAAGTTTGAGGTCATTTTTAAGCCTCGCCATCAAACATCAATTGGCTGTAATTCAGCAATACATGATTTGATGTGGTTGAAAACGTATGTGCATGATTGTAGGTTGAGCCTGAAGACATATGTGGTGGAATATTCAGGATCGGTTGTAGCGCCACCTGTTGGCACCAGGAATTGTCATGTCTTCTAGTATGCATCTGTGCTCCAAGCGAGATGAGTGTATTGATCTCAAAGCTGGTCACTTTAATAGGTAAGACATTGACGATGACTGACAGAGAAAACTGTACGTTCTTATCGAAGGGCGTGGCCGTTAGAGGTAGTAAAATTTCGGTGTCTCGCCATGAACATAAAAGTTGTTGTAACTTAAACATAATTGGTCAGAATTAACCCAAAATCAATACATGTAATCAGGCTTCCATTCTGAACAAGTGGATATGACAATCTTGGATGAACTCCATAGCGCCACCTTTTGGTCAGGTATACATTTTTCATCAAATTATGTGCTTTAGTTGCTGTTTCGTTCATCCAATCTTAATGAAATCGACATATATGATTGTCAGTAGGTTCCTTGTTGACCGTGTCGCGTTTTGTGGTCATTGCTTGAAAGGAATTGGCATTTTTATGTCACTCTGTATTTCTGGAAAAATATTAATTAAAAATCAAAGATTTTGTGTAAGGAAAATTAAATGGCAGATTCAGAGACCTTTTGGCATGACGAAAAAATCATACACTGGAACATATTATTTTTGAAGAACTCTGCCACTCTCTTTTTTGAAAATACCAACTAATAACGTAAAAAGCTATGACTTTGCCATAAAATTATTTTATTGACATTTGACTTCGTACATATATTGTTTACTGTAATGTGAAAATATTGTGTGAATTGCAATAAAGTCCATCTAATATGGGATTTTCTATGAATATTTATGTCGAATGAATCATTGCCACCCTGTCTCACCCTGTCTCAGCCTGTCTCAGACACGTGAACGCGCAAACTGCAGTTCTGAGTTGGGGAAGAGAAAAGGGAGGGGGCGCGCTCCCGGAGCTCCGAGCCCGGACTGCGTGATGACGTCACTCACACGTGCCCTTGCTGGGAGAAACCTGACACCTCCCCAGTGTTTTGTTTCACACGCGCAGGAGAACGACGAGATGCATTCAGGGCCCGGTCGGAATTCTAAAATGAGCCGCTCCAGGCAGATGAGCCAGCTGCGTACACTATTAAAGCGTGTTCCATGCAATGCGAACAAGCTTCAGCGACAAAATCAATTCCATTGCTTTATTTTTTTTGTATTGGACTGTCCTAACTGGCTGCGAGTTTAACAGTTTCAGTGTGGACAGAGAGAGTTTAACAGTTTCAGTGTGGACAGAGAGCATCCGATGTCACGCAGCTCAACGTGATAATCGGACTCTCGCATGCAGTTATGACATGGTGCAAACGACTCCCTGGGATCTTTAAAGGGGAACCTATTATGAAAAACACGCGTTTTCTTGTTTTAACATATATAAAGTGGTCTCCCGTCAGCCTGCCAACACAGAGAAGATGATATCCCATGAAAAGAACTGCTCGCCCCCACCCTTACAGAGTCCCCCAGTGACAGTGTCATGTGGTTTCCACGGGCCGTTGTGATTGGTGCATTTTCTTTACGTCACCAAAATGCAAACCACGCCCTCGGTCTCCTCCGCTGCTGAAACCACGCCCACTACCAGCTCAGCCCATGGATGTATTATATAACTGGATACCGGATCGAAAATGGCCGCCCATTCATTTCAATGGAGTTTGCTCACCCAGCGCATCCGCCGAAAAAATTTCTGACTTCCTGGTTTACTTCCTGGTACACGGGCCCATAGAGCATGCGCAGTTGAGTCACCTCCCATGATGCTCTGGGGCCTCCCATCATGCCCCGGGGCAATGTGAACGAGCGCTGCGCGCTCTGGACAAGCGCTGCGCGCTCATGAGTCCTTCAGACCGGTAATGATAGATGTACACAATGAAATTAGGGATTTATAGGGCAAATCAACCGATGCTGTTCTCAAACTCATGGTTATAGACTATACATGGTTCATTTGTGTGTTTTTTTTAATTAAAGATAAAACGAGTCATTTTTATTTAAGATGAGACACCCCAGGTTAATAGGCTAAAATAGGGTAAAAATGTAAATAGCAGGTATCACCATGAAACTTCCCAAGTTTATTACTTACATTAAGACAAATATTTTTTGTATTACAAGTTTTGTCAAGTATTATGTTTAAATATGTCAAATATTATGTTTAAATGTGGTTAATTTGTGGAGTTTAATTTTTTTGAGTAAGGATAAAACGAGTCATCTTTATAAAAACAAACAAACAAAAAAACACATGGGATTCCCCACAATAACACAAGCTGTCATATGCTATTTATCTATATACCTTTGGGTAAATCTTTTTGTCTATTAATGATCGTGCAGTCCGAATGTTAGGCGTAATTAACTTTGCATTTTCTCTGATTCTTTTACAGCTTCTGGGCTCACATTAAGTGTTATTCCTGCCTGATATCTTATTTTCACAAACCATACACCGTTGGCTACAACGGAAACGTTTAAGTACAAGAATGACAAACCATTATTATTCTTGCTATTAAACATTTCCGTCTGTGATCCCCCTGGTCAGGGCGTTTAGACCGAGTGTGACCTGAGCGTCCCACCTGAGCTCTGTGCCATAGCGCGCAGCTCCAGCTCAATGAATGACAGAGGGTCTCCTGCTCAGCTGCTGCTCAACACTGATCAGAGCAGCTCCCCCTCGTTTACTGAGGTTTTATTATAAACCCAATGTCTTTTGTCATGGAAATAAAATTAAGAGACCACAAAAACACACCTTTGAGCCGTGTTTTCCACTTTTCTGAGTGATTATTCCACCGAACGGCTTAGATTCAGCCATGCTCGTTCCCGAGACACACACGACCGCGCTTTGCGAGTGCACGGACAAAGCCGTGACGTCACGCCCAGAAAGAGACTTTTCTTTTACTTTTCTGGCCGTTATAAAACATTTTTGACGGATATAAAGTCCATGACTTAAAAATATAGAATACAAAGATTAGTAATTGCCGGTGATTACAGCTGGAGGTGTCCTGTGAACAGTTTTAGAGGACGATCTTTTACTATTGCGGTCTATGGGAAAAAAGCTTTCTGGGCCCCATGGGATTTTTTGTTGCAGTACCGCGGCTGGCCACTGGAAAAAATCGGCGTGCCTGCTGAGCGCGAGACTGGGGGCCTGGGCCGCTCGAGCTCCGCCATTGTTCAGCAGCGCTGGCTGTTTGAACAACGAGGGAGAGTTAAGATGAGGTTTTGCATGGACATTTACCCTCATAAAAGGATCAGATCCCACAGCACGGACCCGGGAACTGACACGAGCAAGCGGTAAGTTCCGGTTTTTTTAATGTAATTTATATTTGTCTATGAGTATGGTCTTTGCATGGGCTAAGTATTTAGCTTAGCTCCGGAGCCCCGGCGCCGCGTACGGAGCTGCCGGAGCTGCTCACGGACCAGCCCGTCGAGGGGATCCGAACCCGTAGGCTCCGGGGGAGAGCCGGGAGAGCCAGCTCTCCCCCGGAGCCTACGGCGTAGGGTACGCGTCGATTTAACGCAGAACCGTGGACACGCTTTGCTACGGAGCAACGCTTTGTCTCCTCCCCTCCTACACGTCATTCAAGCAGACAATCAGAGCAGAGCCTCATTATCATAGCCCCCCCTATGGGGGTATTATTGTTCCAATATTATTTGTGTGTGCGTAAAAAAGATGTGTCCATGTTATAACGATTCGTATTCGTAATGATAAACATTTGTATGTAAATAAAAAAGTTGTACCCAAAATTCTGCTGTCACACACATGAGTGATAAATTATTAGGGTTAGGATTGTTTTTATGTGAGTATGAATCTAAAAGCTGTGAGTGCAAAGTCTTGTGAATACAACTCTAATTTCTACGACTACGAGTTTTCACTGTCAACACGAATTCAAGTTTATGGGTACGAGTCGAAAAACTGTTGAATGACGTCACAGACAGGTCAAAGCATAGACATAAGAAAATAGAGAAACATATTTTCTCATCAACAAAACATGTTATTTTCTGTCTAAAAAATGGCAAAAATAAGAACTTTATTGATCCCACATAGAAGTAATTTATGTTATATCTGCTATAGAATGAATAAATGAGACGTAAAACGTAAATTTCTTTGTAGAAAGGCGCTTTATTAAAATAAGTTATTCACACATTCACACATGCACTAATATACTTGGGAAACAGTTAGGCACCAAATATAATATATTTCATTTTCTCAGATGGCAAAAATAAGAACTTTATTGATCCCACATAGGAGTAATTCATGTTGTATCAGCTATAGAGAACAAGGTAGTGCCGAAAAACAATATATATCCCTCTTCACAAAAATAAGAAAAATAGAGAAACATATTTTCTCATCAACAAAACATATTTTTAAATTTTCAAGTAACAAAATAACATATTTTAACTATTTTTCAGATTTTTTTCAATTATTTTATTATCTGAAAAATTGTTCAAATATTATTTTATTGTCTGAAAAATGGTTCAATTATGTTATTTTGTTATTTGAAACATTTTAAATTTGTTTTGTTGATCTATTTTTCTATATTTTTCTTATTTTTGTGAGGGGGGATATATATTGTTTTTCTGAACTACCTTGTTCTCTATAGCAGCTATAACATAAATTACTTCTATGTGGGATCAATAAAGTTCTTATTTTTGCCATTTTTTAGACAGAAAATAACATGTTTTGTTGATGAGAAAATATGTTTCTCTATTTTCTTATGTCTATGCTTTGACCTGTCTGTGACGTCATTCAACAGTTTTTCGACTCGTACCCATAAACTTGAATTCGTGTTGACAGTGAAAACTCGTAGTCGTAGAAATTAGAGTTGTATTCACAAGACATTGCACTCACAGCTTTTAGATTCATACTCACATAAAAACAATCCTAACCCTAATAATTTATCAGACTCATGTGTGTGACAGCAGAATTTTGGGTACAACTTTTTTATTTACATACAAATGTTTATCATTACGAATCGTTATAACATGGACACATCTTTTTTACGCACACACAAATAATATTGGAACAATAATACCCCCATACCCACCGCCCTGAAAATGAGCCACAGATTAGATTAGATTGTTTTTAAGACATTCAAGGCCTGTTTAAAATATACATTAAATGCCATAATATGTCTCCTTTAAGCCTGAATTACAGTTCTGGGTCAATGATGTATAAGGCCTATTTCTTAAAATACTTAAAATAAAGATATATTTGGCCATTTTCCAAACATTTGGAATGTAGTGTGCATATATGTGAAAACTTAAAACAAAGGTATTTTAGTGTTTTTAAACCTACATTAATAGGGCAACGACCTTAAAAAAGTCAGTTGGGGCGACCCTTATTTATCTCAAAATTAATAGATTTCCTTAACAAAATTTATATTTTAATAAGTATCAGTAATTAAATTAACTGTTCAAGAAAGATAGACTCATGTGTCCTTTCATTTTCGAAAACCATTTTTAAATACATTTTATCTATAATGGAAGTGTCACCCTCATAAAGAGGGTTAAGATTTGAGACAAATTTAAAGACATTTTATTAAAGAATCAGCATAACTATGTCGTTGTATGTTCCTATGTTTTTCATAATAGGTCCCCTTTAAAGAGGGATAACCTTCATTTATAGTTAGAAGAACCATGAACATTTTTAAGATGTTTTGCAAGACGTGGACCCACATTTATAAAGAAATCATTGAATTTATTAGCAATTTGTGTATGCTCTGTTATCTTATGCGCCATCCTGAAATGTAGACTGGGCTGGAATAGATGATTTTTTTTATCTTGTTGAGTAATTCTTTCAATATCTTCCATAGATCATATATCATTTATTTATTTCTAATAAGATGGTTGTATTTATTCCTATAATTTTTGTATGTAGCACAATTTAAAGGACTTGGACTTTGAAAATGCCTTTTATAAAGCTTGTTTTTGTTTAAAGCAGATTTCCCAAGTTCTATAGTAAACCATGGTTTGTTAAAAGGAACCCTGGTTATTAAGACTTGTAGTCCCTAATTAGCCACAATTGTTCTCTTATACTAAAATATGTTGTTAGAAACACATAAAATAATCTAATTG
Organism: Cololabis saira; assembly: GCF_033807715.1. NCBI lineage: Eukaryota > Metazoa > Chordata > Actinopteri > Beloniformes > Belonidae > Cololabis > Cololabis saira. The sequence goes on from NC_084589.1 coordinate 3,087,017, forward strand.
CTTTAAAAATCTACAATGTTTATCACATATTTTGACCTGCGGGAGGCGCCATGTTTTACCTGCGCAATGCATTCTGGGGGCGATGACGTAGAGCGGTGGCTCTGGGAAGATAAGCCGCATTAGTTTAACTGGGACAGGTATCTAAAACATAGATGAGCAGCATCTCCCGGCCGTGGAGGCTGACGAGGGAGCCCATAAGACGTCTCGGTTCAGGCAAACTGGATCAAAGTTCTGTGATGCACGGGAGATCTGCAAAAATGATCAAAGTCGTGCGCATCTTACCAGTGCATTAGGCTACGTAGCCTACGCCGTAGACGGCGTAGCCGGGGCTTTAGAGCCTGCAGCGCACCGCCACCCGCTCTGCGCTCTCCGCTCTGGCCGGGATGGAGACGCCGGTGGGCATGATGCACGTTTGGGTGGGCATAGCCCACCCCTGCCCCCCCCTAAAACCGGCTTCGGTGCTGGGTGATGACAGACCAGAGGCTGAGGGGACTGGCCCGGGACTTTGATGAAACAGGAGGTGCAGACTTCGCGTCAAATAGGCAAGAACATCTTTATTTAATTTAATGATGCCAGATCTGGCTGGGGTTTTTATTGTAGCATCGGCTATCTGCTGGTTGAAACGTGTGGTCGGTTAGTCTATCTGAGTTTTATGGTGTTTTTATAGTTCATGCTTTATGGTGCTGTACTTTTTTTTTTTTTTTTTTTAACTTTTTTGTAGGTGCTTCGTCACCTTAATGTTTGGCTGTGTTTTGATCTGTGTTTCTGGTGCGCCGTCACCTGTTTAGCTGTGTTTTCATCTGTTTCTGGGTGTCAAAACAGTGGACGGGGGTTAGCAGGAGCCACCGTCTGACGTCACTACCCAGAATGTAAACAACAATGGCGACCTACATGTTAAATTATATTTTCAAATTTTATAAAAACGAAGACATCTAAAAGGTTTTTTATATCACATTGTTATAATTGATACCAACATTTATCTTTTAAGACCTACATGTCTTAATAGCCAGGGTTCCTTTTAAGGTTTTCAGAGCTTCCTTTATCTTTAGAAATAAGATAAAAGTTGTGTTTAGAATTGTACTGTGTGGCACGAAGCTTTCATCCAACCAGTGTGCTGTTAAACTTAAAAGTAAAAACGTTTTACTACCTCCTCTCGAAACACTGAGCCAGGTCTGGTGAAAAATGTGATATTTAATGGTTTGCATTAATGGGCGGGACCTAATGGCTCAACAGCGCCCCCTAGAAAACTTTGTGCCTCAAGCCCCACAATACGGTTTGACGTACATGCACCAAAATCGGTACACACCTGTATCATGTCACAACTTAAAGAAAAGCCAGGCCTGGCGATACATTTGATATTTCATGGTTTGCATTAATGGGCGTTGCCTAACGGCTCAACAGCGCCCACTAGAATACTTTTCTCTGCCATAACTTTTGAAAGGTTTGACATAAAGAGTCGTGGGTGGTGTCATGGGACTAGGTATTGAGTCCTTGACCATAATTGGCGAAAATGAGCCCCGCCCCTTCTTCTGATTGGTTGTCCCTATTTCCTGCTATAACATTTGAATGTTTTGACATAGAGAGTCGTGGGTGTTGTCATGGGATTCTGTAATGAGTCCTTGAGCTTCTTTGACCTTAATTAGCCCCGCCCTTTCTTCTGATTGGTTGTCCCGATTTTCTGCTATAACTTTTGAATGGTTTGACATAGAGAGTCGTGGGTGGTGTCATTTCTGATATGCTTATGGGGGGCGGTGGCCGTGAGTGCGAGGGCCCGTTCATCGCTGCTTGCAGCTTTAATTTATTTATGGATTTATGTCTATACTGACTGATCACTGTGCCTGTCCTTGTTTTTGTTTATTTAGGCTACTTTTTGTATGAACAGCAGCAAAGTTGAATAAAATATCTATTTTTCATTGAAGTACCAATCTTTCTTGTGTTTATTATCATTTGCCACATAATTAAAGCAACCTCATACTAAATTTAAGAAAACAATTTTTGCATTTTTTTGTCATATAATTTCATCCAAAACTGGTATAAATCGAAATATGTTTCTTTGAGTGGCAGCCCTGTCATGGCTTGGCGGACAATAAGTTCCGGTACCCGACCGGACTGAACAGGGCAATGCACAGGTGCTGTATGCAGGTTAGGTACAGTCTGCTGCAGAGATGAGCGGACCTCAGCAAACCTCCATGAGCCGTTTCTTTACTGATTGTTCCAGTAAAAGAAATAGTGATGAACAAGTGTAAAATCCTACCAAAAAGAAAAGCAAAAGCTTTAATCGCACGTACGACATTATAAAATACGGATTTGTTGCAACGGGCGATTTGGAGTCGCCAAACCCACTATGTATTTTATGTGGAGAAACGCTCGCCAACGAACCAATGAAGCCATCCAAGCTCCAAAGACACTTAAATACAAAACATCCTTCTCTCAAAGACAAACCAGTGGATTTTTTCGAAAGGAAAAAACGTGAGTTAGATTTGCAGAAGCAAGTTTTAAAAGGCCACAACATCAGCTAATGTCGCTGCAACGAGGGCTTCATATCTCACCGGATTGCAAAAGCTAAAAAACCCTTTACAATTGGAGAGGAGCTAATACTGCCCGCTGCAAAAGACATCTGCCTCGAACTTTTGGGGGAAAAAGCAGCTGGCATAGTGGGAAAGGCTCCACTTTCCAACAATACTGTTGCCAGGAGAATTGATGATATTGCCGAGGATGTTGAGGGACAATTGCTGGACAGAATAAAAGCATCTCAGTGCGATGCAATACAAGTGGACGAATCTACTGATGTGGAAAATAAAGCAATGATGTTGGTGTACGTCCGATATGTGTATCAAGATGAGGTGCGTGAAGATATACTCTGTTGTCTTTCACTTCCGAGCTCAACCACCGGCTCCGAAATATTCAGAGTGTTGAACGAATACGCTGCAGGCAAACTGGATTGGGCATTTTGTGTCGGGGTCTGTACTGACGGGATGACTGGCCGGTTGTCCGGGTTCACTGTCAAGCTGAAAGAAGTGGTGCCGGAATGTGAGTCGACTCACTGCATGATTCACCGCGAGATGCTGGCAAGCAAGAAAATGTCCCCTGAACTCCACACAGTCCTGAACAACACAATACGGGTCATTAACTACATCAAAGCCCATGCCCTGAATTCGCGGATGTTTGAACTATTGTGCGAGGACATAGATGCCGATTACAAGCGCCTTCTTCTACAGTACATACAGAGGTTAGGTGGCTGTCGAAAGGAAAAGCCTTAACCAGAGTGTTCGAGTTAAGGGAGCAGTTACAGAAATTCCTCTACGACCGACAGTCACCATTAGCAGCGCATTTTAGTGACGAGAGCTGGCTCGCAAAACTTGCATATTTGAGCGACATGTTCAAGGCCTTGAATGGCTTAAATCTGACGATGCAGGGGAAGATGGCTGATACATTCAGACTTGCAGACAAAATCGCCGGATTCAAAGCCAAACTGGCAACCTGGGCACAGCGCGTCAACAGGGGTGTTTTTGACATGTTCAACAACTTGTCCAGCTTTTCGAAAGAGCCAGAGGGACTTGGCGAGGTGATACACAGCCACCTGACATCACTGTTCGATGCGTTTGAGCGCTATTTTCCATCTGCAAAGAAGCCGAGAAATGGCAAAGGATGGATGCGTGATCCATTTCAAAACGACGATGGTCGAGACCGGCTCCCATCAGAACAAGACGACAAGCTGATTGACCTCAGGAATGACGGGGGGCTGAAAACACTCTTTGATTCAACATCACTGTCATCCTTCTGGATCAAAGCATCAGGAGAATACAACGTGATCAGCACGCTCGCTCCGAAGACACTGCTCCCATTCCCAACGTCGTATTTGTGCGAGGCAGGGTTTTCTGCCATGACCTTCACTAAGACCAGACTTAGAAGCAGACTGGATGTGATGAATACCCTGCGCGTCTCACTGTCTCCTATCACGCCCCGGTATGACGTCCTTGTGACCGGCAAACAGGCCCACGGGTCTCACTGACACTAATTTCAGTAAGTTATTCATTAGTATAAAGTTGTTTGTTTTGTTTTGTATCCTGGTTTTGAACATTGCATTTGTTTTGGATGCATAATTGCATATTGTTAATGGAACCGCAGGAATAACATCTGACAAGTCTTGTGTACAGCTAAAGAGGAACTGTATCAATATACCGTCAATCAATAATCAGTTTATGAACACATTCAAACTGTTCTGTTCTTGTTGGTCTGGACAAGTATATTCTTGTGTGGTTTGGTTTTAGATTTCACAAAATTTGTTAAGCGTGATCTCTACATTTACTTTTAGAAATGATAGGCTGTAATCACTGGGTGAGTTGCTTATTGAAATAATAATGTCTTTAGCAATAAAAAGGGGCCAAAATGTTGCGGCGGTCTGGCAATTGAAATAGGCTGTTATTTTCGTAAAATGAGTGTTTGTAGCCACCTGTTGGTGGATAAATATATGCACCTGAAACCATTGTAAAGTCAGTAAAACAATGATAGCCTGCATTTTAAAATGCATTGTTTTTTTCTAAAATGTTTATTAAAATTGACATAAATTGTCAACCGGTCCCTGAGCTTTTTGTTTATACTTCTGCTGGTCCTCGGCACAAAAAAGGTTGGGAACCCCTGCACTAGAGGACAGGAGGTAGGAAAAACCCTTCACTTTAGATCTGGCTGTTGAACGTCTCATGGCTAATATTTCCAGACGTTCAAGTGCAAGCTTTCAGAACCATAAAGACAATCTTGAATTTTATTGGTAACTGCCAAACTGGGAAAAAATGCATTTATGGGTATGAAGGTTTATGGGAGACATTCAGCTGTGGATTGATATTGTTGCATTTACTGTATTTATGTACTGTATGTATGTAAATACTTGCAGGATAGTTATCCTGATATATTTATCTGAACAAATCCCTAAGATGCCAGGACAAACACTATTTTTATGAAATGAGAATGTACCTCACTCTTTTGTGTTTAATTCATTAGCACACGCTAGAACAGGATGGACAGGCACAGGGAAATGGGACTATGTGTGAAAAACCCGATGGGGAAGGTTGTTGGGAAACTGTCAAAGGGAAGAGATAAAAGAATGAAAATAGTTGAGTTTGGGGACAGAATCCCAAAAGCCCGAGATCTGCTGCCTCATTGGCTGCTTAATGTTGTGTGCTATAAATGGTGTCAGCCCCATCACCACCCCATCCCCAACCCTTTTTCTCTACATACCATCCCCACCACACCACACTGTCTCCATCTGTTTCTGCACAATCCCTCTTCCACTGCCACCTCACTCCTTATTCTGAGCCGGGTTAATAACGTTCCCAGAGCAGATCTTATCTTCATCAGATCAGCATCTGCAAGCTTTGATTAAGACTTTTGCATTTTGATTAGGGAGACAGGTGTGAATCTATCCTCATGTTGGTATTTTGAAATCTGAAAATAGTAAATATTGTGTTGTGACAGGATGAGAAGTTAGTAAGACAACCAGAGCTTTCTTAAGGCACTTGCATACTGGTGTTCTTAACATTTAAGTAAAACTACATGGCTCAAACAAGACAAAAGAATTTGGCAAATATGTTCTTACATACGGGAAACCGAACGGAAATCTGTGTGTGTGTGTGTGTGTGTGTGTGTGTGTGTGTGTGTGTGTGTGTGTGTGTGTAAGGATGCATGCGTATAAGAGGTGCATGGACGAGACAGTGACTGTGTGTGTGTAAGAGCGGATGTTTGTAGGGGTGGAGGCTTTTTGTAAAAGTTGTGACGGTAGCGTATTGACTGGTAAATTGTGTAGCGTTGGTGGTTGACTGTTTTTTAGTCAGATTCAGGTGCACACTTCTCCTCATATCATCATTGGCCTCATTGTACTCTTATATACAAATTCAGTGGGTGTTTTCATACAAATTATAAAAACATTACTGTATTTTCCGCACTATAAGGCGCACCTTCAATTTTTTCAAAAGCTGACCATGCGCCTTATAATCCGGTGCACCTTATATAAGGATCAATATTTAGCCGCAACAGGTCTCGCAACCATAGACATATATACGTAGACGCCTCATGACATGCTGGAACGTAATCCAGCGTCGCCGCCATATTGGATGGGTCTCCTCACTCAACTACACTGGAGTTACAGAGTTACAGTTACAGCCAGCACACGCAAGAAGCTACAAAACATTTCTTTTTAAGGGTTTTAGCTCCCCAGCCCCAGTTCAAGCCTAACAGGGTAGTATAAGACCCTGGAATGACCTGGAGTTATTTTTTTTTTTTATTATTTAAAATATATTTATTCTAATATGTCAAGATCACAATAATCTTCCAATTTAGAATTAAAATATTAAAGGAGCATGAGGCTCCTTTTAAGAAATGAGACTCTCTAGCGCCACCCTTCACCACGACGGCCGTTGGGGGTACTGCAGCCAACAGTGAAGCCGGCACGGGAGAACGGGGAGAACGTGCATGCAGCGTCATGTGACGTCACATCCGCAGGACAGCGCGGAAAATTCTGGTCACAATTGCAGCACATTTTGCAGCACACAGCCTGTTCAAGGCAAAGGAGAGATACACTAGAGCAGGGGTCCTCAACCCTGGTCCTCGAGGGCCGGTGTCCTGCATGTTTTAGATGTTTCCCTGCTTTAACACACCTGATTCTAATTAATCATCGTCATCAGCTTGTCATCCAGGGCTGCACAATTCTGTTGATGACACAGTCACTTGTATCACGGTGCAATGAAGCAGGGAAACATCTAAAACCTGCAGGGACACCGGCCCTCGAGGACCAGGATTGAGGACCCCTGCACTAGAGGAAACATTCTTTTGGGTTTGGAACGCTTCATCTGACATTATTACTAGAAAACTTAAAACCTATACGAATTTTTTTCATAAATCCTGCCTCAATCCTGCCTCATGCTCCTTTAAAGAACTAACACAAATAAAATACACTTCAATTAAATATTTAGGTTTTTTTTTTTTTGTAATTTATTTTCCCGAGCCGCAGTAAAAGAAGGCTCCGGAGCCGCGGGTTGCCGACCCCTGGTCTAATGGATGCATAACGTAACCCCAGCCTCTACTATAGCGCCTTATAATGCGGTGTGCGTTATAGTGCGGAAAATACGGTATATAACGTAATACTTCTAGGTAACCGTGCCCCTTGTGGAAATAAATGCTAACCAATATTTACTACTGAAACTGGTAAATTGCTGGCAGATGCTGAGACAGTGAAGCTAGCCCATATCATGGAAATGGTAAGCTGTGCCCTAACTTAGTGCTCTGGGTCTTTTTATCAGTAAAAGTATTTCTGAACTCCACCTCCAAACTCATGGCAGTAACTGGAAGACTGGTGTACAAACAATTACAGTGGGGAGAACAAGTATTTGATACACTGCCGATTTTGCAGGTTTTCCCACTTGAAAAGCATGTAGAAGTCTGTAATTTTTATCATAGGTACTCTTCAACTGTGAGTGATGGAATCTAAAAAAAAAATCCAGAAAATCACATTGTATGATTTTTAAGTAATTAATTTGCATTTTATTGCATGACATAAGTATTTGATGCATCAGAAAAACAGAACTTGATATTTGGTACAGAAACCTTTGTTTGCAATTACAGAGATCAGACGTTTCCTGTAGTTCTTGACCAGGTTTGCACACACTGCAGCAGGGATTTTGGCCCACTCCTCCATACAGATCTTCTCCAGATCCTTCAGGTTTCGGGGCTGTCGCTGGGCAATACGGACTTTCAGCTCCCTCCAAAGATTTTCTATTGGGTTCAGGTCTGGAGACTGGCTAGGCCACTCCAGGACCTTGAAATGCTTCTTACGGAGCCACTCCTTAGTTGCCCTGGCTGTGTGTTTCGGGTCGTTGTCATGCTGGAAGACCCAGCCACGACCCATCTTCAATGCTCTTACTGAGGGAAGGAGGTTGTTGGCCAAGATCTCGCGATACATGGCCCCATCCATCCTCCCCTCAATACGGTGCAGTCGTCCTGTCCCCTTTGCAGAAAAGCATCCCCAAAGAATGATGTTTCCACCTCCATGCTTCACAGTTGGGATGGTGTTCTTGGGGTTGTACTCATCTTTCTTCTTCCTCCAAACACGGCGAATGGAGTTTAGACCAAAAAGCTCTATTTTAGTCTCATCAGACCACATGACCTTCTCCCATTCCTCCTCTGGATCATCCAGATGGTCATTGGCAAACTTCAGACGGGCCTTGACATGCACTGGCTTGAGCAGGGGGACCTTGCGTGCGCTGCAGGATTTTAATCCATGACGGCGTAGTGTGTTACTAATGGTTTTCTTTGAGACTGTGGTCCCAGCTCTCTTCAGGTCATTGACCAGGTCCTGCCGTGTAGTTCTGGGCTGATCCCTCACCTTCCTCATGATCATTGATGCCCCACCAGGTGAGATTTTGCATGGAGCCCCAGACCGAGGGAGATTGACCGTCATCTTGAACTTCTTCCATTTTCTAATAATTGCACCAACAGTTGTTGCCTTCTCACCAAGCTGCTTGCCTATTGTCCTGTAGCCCATCCCAGCCTTGTGCAGGTCTACAATTTGATCCCTGATGTCCTTACACAGCTCTCTGGTCTTGGCCATTGTGGAGAGGTTGGAGTTTGTTTGATTGAGTGTGTGGACAGGTGTCTTTTATACAGGTAACCAGTTCAAACAGGTGCAGTTAATACAGGTAATGAGTGGAGAACAGGAGGGCTTCTTAAAGAAGAACTAACAGGTCTGTGAGAGCCGGAAGTCTTACTGGTTGACAGGTGATCAAATGCTTATGTCATGCAATAAAATGCAAATTAATTACTTAAAAATCATACAATGTGATTTTCTGGATTTTTTTTTTTAGATTCCATCACTCACAGTTGAAGAGTACTTATGATAAAAATTACAGACTTCTACATGCTTTGCAAGTGGGAAAACCTGCTAAATCGGCAGTGTATCAAATACTTGTTCTCCCCACTGTACCTGCAATCAGCTTTCTTGAAATAACAAGTCTATAGCATCACCTCCTTCATCCAACAGCACTGTGACTGTTTGGTTTTTTATACACATGTTAAATAAATGAATAAATAAATAAGACAGCATTTTATATTCCAAGGATCCATGTATTTTTTCTTGCTACAGTATAAGCATTATGGCTTAAAATCTTCCTCATATAACAGAATGTGATTTCTCATGAAGCACAAGCTGATAGTAATTGAGTTATATTCTTTGCAAATATATTGTGAGGATTCATGTTGACTGCACTTTTTGGAAAGTCATCAGTCAAGTGTAATCTGCTCTCAATTTGCAAGCATTGTTCAAGGGGCAAGGTGCTATTGGTGAGAGATGATAAAAAGGAGACGCACAGGGACAGGAAGTGTGCTGTGAATTTAAGCCAACCAGAAGATTGCTGGTAAACAAGCAGAAGATTGTTTCAAGGAGCTTTAAGAAGTTTACAGATCATCAGGGAGGTCAGCGAGACAAACATCCTGAACGACATTAACATTTCAATGTGCCTTTCTTGAATATGTTGGAAAATAATGAATTGGAGAAAAATACAGACTGAAATTCTGAGCATTTGAAGTGTATTTTTAAACCCGAATAAATGGTCCACACTGTGCTGTTGTACCTTTTTATAAATCTCATCCCAAACACCAGCTGAAATTCTAACACCCAAACCATCTCTCAGGAAACTTTAAGAGCTTTTGAGGAACTCCAACAGAGACTGAAAATATTTGACCATAAGAATACACCTTTCAGTGGCGAGAGGGAAGTTCTGAATGTTTGGGGGTTTCTGTCTTAATATTTTTATATCTTACAGAAAAAAAAAAGATTATGAAATTAGCAAAGAAATTCTGTAAAATCATGACGATAAAACAGTAAAACTAAAAACTGAAAAATGTAAATAAATGGTGTACCAAATATCACTGTAAATTATGGTAAAATAACCAATAACAATAACTTTTGCAGCAAAAAGTATACATTGATGTATAATAAATGCCCAAAAGTTGTAATAAAAAAGCCAGTTTTAGACTGTTATATTTACAACACAATGATGTTAAAATAACTTTTTATGTTTGTAGATGTAAAATACATGTGATCATCATCGGATGATCACATGTTGTTGTCTGTAACGCCGTTCTGCACGTCTGCAGACGGGACACCACAGTCTCACAATGGAGCCTGCACCCCCTCTCTTTGATTGACAGCTCATCCGACCCTACAGGAGCTTCCCTGCCCCCTCCACCGACTACACAGCGAATGAGCGCCTGTATGGAAATGACGCACACGTCCTGCTTTTGTCATGAAAAAAAATTAGCCAATTGGAGCAATCGTGCGGATGACTGGCACATTGTATAGCCAATGAAATGCTGAAAACAACAATATGGCTCGAGGGGGTCGGGATAAATCCTACAGCAGGAAATTCAATCAGAATGTGAAAATCACTGCTCAGATCAAACGTGCATCCGTGTTTTTACTCTTTATATGTATTTATATATATATATTTCAGCAATAGTGAATCTGGATATATGATAGGATACCTCTAAGTGTCAGCTTTCATTAGAGGCCAAAATTATGACTGCATGTTGAAAGGTCCAAGAGTTATGCCCATGGGACGTAATCTAATGTCTAATATTTAATACTAGTCTTTGTAAGACATAATCTTACAAAAACATGTGTAAAATACTCATTTTTTGTGGTATTGTTATCAAATTTGAAATTGCACTAGATAAGGCTTCATGCTGTGGTCTCATTGTGTTTTCCAGCTAATAAGTCACAGATTCTCTCATCTGCAGACATCTAATTACAAAACAAATTTCCGGCTGAAATAAAAACCTTCTATTTCAGTGTGTTCAAACTTAGATTACTCGATTATAGTAGCAGTTACAGTGATTCTGACAGTTGCGGGAAACACTTCACAGTGTTACAGTGCAAAAGATACCAAAACCATCCATGTACTTCAAACGGTTCAAGAACAGCTTTCAATTTACTTTGGCGTTTTGGACGACTTTTACAGGAGTGGCAAGTATGTTTACATATATGTTTTCCTCGGAAAAAAGAGTAAATGTTTCTAATATCTAGAATTGTGTTTTAATGAAAATAAGCAATTTTCTTCTTCTTCTTCCTCCAGTAGTTACTAATGCTGATGAAAGTGAATTTTACTGCTGCTCATTTCACCACACGCAATGGTATTATTTGTTTGGATAACCATCACTTTATCTACAGGTACTGTGAAATCACAAAAAAAGGATTCTCACAGTGATGATCACAAATTTTGGGGTTCACGACGCAAACAAGAAGGCAATAATGGTGAATTCTGATTTCAGGTCCTGGAGGTGCCTCCCACAAACTTTAGGCCATGACATACTTTCCGCTTTGGATAAAAGCGTCTGCTAAATGACAGTAGTAGTAGGGTGTTTTCTCATATGAAGTTGCACTGTACTCAAAATATTTTATCAAAAAAAGAAAAGTAAAAAGAAAGGGTTGGCTTATTCACATTTCAACCGATGTATCAAACAAGTCAAATCCACATGGAGCCGTTAACCATACTTTTGTAATTGAACCCCTTTATTAGGGTACGGCCGATCCGTTTTAAAATGTGTGTGCCATGCATTTTAAAACCCCCTCAAACATCTAACTCTCATTAAGAACTCAGATGTTTCTGGCACACACGCTAGGCTCAAAATGCAGTGAGATTCTGCAGGTCAAAGACAGTGGTGTTTTTTATACCAACCTTTACACCGACATGCGGTGGCAGGGTCTGGGTGTTCAGAAAAGGGTGCAACCGTTTCCACGGAGATACAGTATAAAGGAGCAAAAGGGCATTTGCTTGTGTCAAAACATGATGAGTGCTTGGAGAACATGGTAAAAATTTTAATCCAAAATGATGCAGCTCTGTATTTAGTGATGGACGTGCACAAGGTTTGAACACAATCTGAATTCAGTGACAAAGCACAAGGTACGTATGCTGTGTCTTATGATTGATGACTTAGTTGATTTTTATCTATTCAGTTTATATTTGGTACATGGTCTACAAGTCATCTTCTGAAGCTCAGGCACTGAAAGGAGATGACAAAAGGAAAGTGACAGAATATTATTGTATTTATTAGGGGCCCGAGCAATGAGAGTGTGAGGACCCCATTGTATCTGTAGTGTTTATTATTAGGGCCCGAGCACTGACATTGCGAAGGCCCTATTGTATCTGTAGGAATTTTTTTTTTCCTCGTTTTTATTTTTATTTTTCCGACAAAATGAGGGCCTTTTTGCCCCCCTAAACGTGCCCCAAAAGTCACGAAATTTTGCACGCAAGCCAGGCCTGGCCCGCACATTTTGATGTATAACACACCTGGGTGCACGTTACGGTTCGGGCCGCATTAACTGCCGAAGGAATGGCATAAATTTCGCCAAAATTACACGATTCATTCAAAATGGCGGACTTCCTGTTCAGTTTCGGCCATGGCGCCAAGAGACTTTTCTTTAAGTTGTGACATGATACAGGTGTGTACCGATTTTCGTGCATGTACGTCAAACCGTATTGTGGGGCTTGAGGCACAAAGTTTTCTAGGGGGCGCTGTTGAGCCATTTTGCCAGGCCCATTAATGCAAACCATTAAATATCAAATTTTTCGCCAGGCCTGGCTTGGTGCAAAATTTGGTGACTTTTGAGGCAAAAAGGCCCTCATTTCATCGGAAAAACAAAAACAAGAAAGGAAAAGGAAAAGGAAAAGAATTCCTACAGATTCAATAGGGCATTCGCACTGTAAGTGCTCAGGCCCTATTAAACCTTACAGATACAATAGGGTCCTCGCACGCTCAGTGCTTGGGCCCTAATTAAAGCTGCAAGCAGCGATGAACAGGCCCTCGCACCCTTGTGCAGGTTCAGGCTGCAGTGGAAGCTTGTATGACTTGCATGTAGATTCTTCAGGCCTGGACATTTAGTGGATGAAACACCCACGACTCTCTATATCAAACCATTCAAAAGTTATGGCAGAAAGTAGGAACTATCAGATATCGACCAATCAGAAGAAGGGGCGGGGCATCAATTATGTTCAAGGACTCAAAACTGAGTCAGATGACACCACCCAGGAGTCTTTATGTCAAACCATTCAAAAGTTATTGCAGAAAATTGGAACTATCACATATCGACCAATCAGAAGAAGGAGCGGGGCTGATTTGCACCAATTAAGGTGAAGGAGTCAAAACCGAGTCCGATGACACCACCCACGACTCTGTATGTCATACCATTCAAAAGTTGTGGCAGAAAATAGGATGTATCAAATATCGACGAATCAGAAAAAGGGGCTGGGCTAATTCATGCCAATGAAGGTCAAGTACTCAAAACCGAGTCCGATGACACCACCCACGACTCTCTATGTCAAACCATTCAAAAGTTATAGCAGAAAATAGGGACTATCAAATATTGAACAATCAGAAGAAAGGGGTACGCGCTTTTGGGCGTCTAGCGTCGCCACGGTAACGCTGTTTTAACTGCCGAAGGAATGGCATAAATTGCGCCAAAATTACACGATTAATTCAAAATGGCAGAAATTGCGCCAAAATTACACGATTAATTCAAAATGACTTCCTGTTGGGTTTCGGCCATGGCGCCAAGAGACTTTTCTTTAAAGGAGCATGAGGCAGGATTGAGGCAGGATTTATGAAAAGAATTAGTATACGTTTTAAGTTTTCTAGTAATAATGTCAGATGAAGCGTTCCAAACCAAAACGAATGAGCCCTGTAGTGTATCTCTCCGTTGCTTTGAACAGGCTGTGTGCTGCAAAATGTGCTGCAATTCAGACTACTTATGTCACTGACAACAGCACTCAAGCCAGGATATTCCAGTTTAAAAAGAGGAGTTGCAGCCCTCAACTGATGTTGATGTTGTCATTTTTTGTTTTGGCCTGAAGCTCCACCCTCCACCTATCACGATCACGAAGTCAGTATTGTTTCGGCATCCGGGTTGCCAGCTCGGCTCTAATTATCGCAGCCTACGTTCCTGCTGCATTCTGCAGCCTACCTGGCAACCTCTGGTCGGGGGGAGGAGGGGGAGGGTACACGCCGCTCAACAATATTTTGAAAGTGACTGCAGTACAAGTTTTGGCCATGTCTTACAGACGGCTCCTTTAAACTCCGGCCTGCAAACATACACAAAAGAGAAAAAGGGGGGTGGGGGCGAAGACCAGCACAACAAACTACAAGAACGATAGACAAAAATGATGGCTATGAGATAAATTAAAAATGAAAGAAGAGAAGAGAAAAAGGGTTAGGAGCCCTGCCCAGTGGATCATGTCGGTGCCCCCCATACAGAGACTGATTTTAATGATTACGTACGCTTAATTCTTATCAACAGAAAATATGTGATAGATTTTCCACCAGGTTTACTTCTGCTCTGGTTGACAATCAGCCATAGTGCTACCACTCATTCATTCCGGCTCCCCCTGATGCAACATCAATACAACGTTTTGCAACAACAATAAAACCCAGATCAATACTTCCAGTCAAAGGCAACGTTATATAAATTTACAGATGGGACTTTGAGGTCACTCCGAGACAACGGGACTCATGACAGAAGCTTTAGAAGAAATATGGACTCATAAAGATCGAATGAATGTGTGGCACTGTGTGGGAAATGCACACAATAATGAGCTTGTGTGCAGTTTCACAGGTATTAATGGATCGAGGCTGCTGTCAGATAATTGGAATTTGCATGAATATGCAGCAGACAAAAGACAAGTGGCAGCATTGTCAATCATCTCATATAAATGTTTCTAATTGTATAGCATCCCAACTTGTTCACAGCTGAGCTGATAACTATAATATAAGCACCAGCACATTGCAGAGCCAGTTGTGTATTGATCAGACAAATAATGCGACATCTGTAACATACTGTGTCCATATGCTCACTAGAGTAACACAGAGGAAACAAATGCAGGTTTTATATGCAAACACATGCATATTTCAGGAATTTACACAGCCATAAAATGTCCAATCAGATTTTATTAGCAGCAGGGTATCAAAGATGCTGTATGAACACAATATGAAGGTGAGACAAAAGCATACCCAGAGAGAATACAACAGCACACATGAGTCCTGAGTCGGCTCTCACTGATCATGTTTTACAACAATATTGTAACATATGTGGGGAAGAAGTGAGGTTTTGTCAGCTCAAGGTGTCTTTACCGACATAAAGACATCAGTGAAAAAGCACATATCCTTCAAGTCAAGTCATATCAGTGAAGTGAGGATGCTGCTATTAAATCCAGACTCCATTTAGGTTTTTGTGGTTGTGATACAAGCTGTCTGTGTCTGGGGGATAATGACCTTTAAGAACACTCATTTCCAGCTGACGCCAAATGTCATCACTGAATGGAGCTATTATATATTTGTAGCTGTTATCACACGGGTCCACAAAAGATTCTGATATTGAACTGCTCTCGAATCGGGTCCAGGAGTTGTTCTAGTGTTGGGTTGAGTAGATCAGCTCCTTGAAGGGTCAGCTCTTGGATCTTGAGTCTCTTGACATCCCCCAAAGGGTCCAAAGCACCAAGGTTGTACAAGCCGTTCAACGTTGTTCACTGCACAGGCTTGGCCCTGGGGCTGTGTGGTGGACCACACCACCTTTTGCAGGCCTGTTTCGGTTCTTAACTGAGCGGGGCTTCAGAAGCTCAAAATGGCGGTGCGCCTTAGCACCAAAGCTTATGATGGCTGTGCGCCTCGCACCAAAGCACAAAATGGCGGGTGCGTCGGAAGGAAAAAAGGAACCCACAACCTGAAATGGCGTCTTCCCGGCCCCACGTGTGGCTCTGCGTGCTGCGGCACTGCCGGCCGTAGACAGGTCCTCGGTCCCCAGTGGTGTATGCGACCAACACTCACCCAGGTCCCGTCAGACGGGTTGACTTGTACAGCTGGATGATGGTTTGACCTCATGGAGTGGCTGTTCGCTGCTCACGGTGATGGCCGTCCCTTAATTGGCGCGGGCTGCACCAACTTCCAACCGCACTTTGCTGGGACACTTATCCAGAGTCCGTGTTGATGTAGGTCCAGCGCTGCATTGGAGGGCGATAAAAGACTCACTGTCCGTTCACCTCTGTTACACTCTCCAACCAACGTGTCTGTTAACCCTAGTCCTTTTCTCTTTTCTTTCTTTTCCCCATCTCGGGTTATCCTCCCGGCTGCTTTGCTGCTCCGCTCTCGTCTTCCCCCGTCTTCTCGGCGTCAATCCGACACCTCCTCCTGGCTCCGCCCCTCTGCTTGTTGATTGGATCCCCACAGGTAAGTTAACTTAAACTTATTAATATTTCTACATTTACACATACAGTTGTCTTACTTTTAACAATCATCTTCAACAGACACAACAATAAAACAAATAACATTGAAATAAACAATTATTTCCCTCATGGGATTTTACCATACGGTTACATCACCATAGGGTTACATACATTTAGTAAAAAAGAAAAACTGAAATATAAAATGGTCATAAGTATTAAGACCCTTAACTCAGTATTGAGTAGAAGCACCCTTTTGAGCGAGTGCCGCCACGAGTTTTCTTGGGAATGATGCAACAAGTTTTTCACCTCTAGATTATGGGATCTTCTGTCATTTTTCTTTGCAGATCCCTTCCAGTTCTGTCAGGTTGGATGGTGAATGTTGGTGGACCGTCAATTTCAAATCTCTCCAGAGATGCTCAATTCGTTATATTGTGTTCATCATGTCTTAAGATGTATATCTTATGGTTTTCTTTTTTTCAAGGTTTACAAGGTTCCGACTTCTTACCTTCAGACTGAGAGTTTCGGCGGGACTTCCGCGTTCCTCAGAGAGTGTGACGTGGTGGGAAGTGACATGTCCATTATCAGCTGTTGTTACTATGAGGGCGTGGCCGACCTGTCAAACCTGACCCGCTGTCCTCCTGCCGCTCCAAGATACTGGCCCATGTGTGAGAGAGCATGTACGCTCCCTCATCTCTGTTCATAGTATGTTGTCCTTGTTTCCTAATCTCGATGGCCTCCACAATTCAGCGCTGGTGTCTGTTATCCTCGGTGCGGATGACTCTGGCTTTGTCCCACTCCTTTTGGGCCTGGACCTGCGCCAGAGGCCCTCCACCTTCACCCGACCCGAACATCGCCTTTCAGCCCCGCTGGAGATATATCCACCGAGGGTCCCGCCGGAGATATATCCACCGAGGGTCCCACCGGAGATATATCCACCGAGGGTCCCGCCGGAGATATATCCACCGAGGGTCCCACCGGAGATATATCCACCGAGGGTCCTGCTGGAGATATATCCACCGAGGGTCCCGCCGGCATTTCCACCATAACAGCACACCCTTCCTCCACCAGAGGGCGCCAAAGCCTGGTCAGGCTTGGCCACAGCACCGCAGCTGATCCCAATCATCGTCCCCACACCTGACACCACTCAGCCTCATCACCCAGTCTGCTCTTAAGCTTGCCTCCCACAAGCTGCAGTGTCGGATGATTCTCTCCAGCGCAGAGCCCCGTACTCTGCCTGTTTTCCTGGTCTTCCCTAGTTTCGCGTTTGTGGACCTTCCCTTCCTGGGTCCTTTTGGATTACTTTTTCCAGCCGTGAGTTTCCCTCCGGTCTGCACATTTTGTTGGATTTTCCAGCCGTGAGTTTCCCTCCGGTCTGCACATTTTGTTGGATTTTCCAGCCGTGAGTTTCCCTCCGGTCTGCACATTTTGTTGGATTTTCCAGCCGTGAGTTTCCCTCTGGTCTGCACATTTTGTTGGATTTTCCAGCCGTGAGTTTCCCTCCGGTCTGCACATTTTGTTGGATTTTCCAGCCGTGAGTTTCCTTCCGGTCTGCACATTTTGTTGGATTTTCCAGCCGTGAGTTTCCCTCCAGTCTGCGCTTTTAGTTGGACTTTACAGCCGCATTTTTTCGGTCTGTGATTTTGTGTTTGTCTTCCTTCCCTCTTGTGGAGCGCCTTTTGTTAATAAACTTTGTTATACTTGAACCTTGCTCGTGTTGTCCTGCATTTGGGTCCGCCCTCCTTCCCTCGAGCCTATCATCTGCAGCAATAAAGTCCATCTGGTCCTGCTCTCGTCTCCCTCCACGCTCCACCAGCCAGGCTGTCGACCACAGTGTGTTAGCCCGCCTGGCTCGGTCGGCTAACACTACCACCAGCTGTGACAACACCTCAATCAACTTCGCTCTACTCAACATCCGTCCACTGACAAGCAAAGGACATCTCATCCAGGACCTCATCACCGAACGTAAACTTGACTTTCTTTGTTTAACCGAGACATGGCAACAGCCCAACGACTTCTCCCAGCTGAATGAATCCACTCCACGTGGGTTTGTTTACATCTGTCAACCCCTTGGCTCCGGCCGGGGAGGAGGTCTCGCCGTAATTCACCGCGAGACCTAATAATCTGCTACTCTGGTGTCACTCCCTCACCTCCGATCTTCATCTCATGAAAGCTAAAGGTCGGAAACTGGAACGCCTCTATAGAAAAACTGGTCTCACTATTCATAAGGAAATGTACAATAATCACACATTATGTTATAAGGACACCATTGTCAGCACGAAAACCCACTACTACTCCGGTATAATCACTGCCAATAAAGGAAACTCCCAGTCACTCTTCTCCCTACTCAACAATATCACCCAACCCCAGGACTCTCTCCCCTCCCACTTCTACACAACCTCTTTCTGCAACTCCATCATTCTTCAATGAAAAAATCAAGTCATCCACGAGCACCTCGGATCAATCCCTCTCCTCAGCCGACTTTCATCCGTCCACACACCCATTTTCCTCCTTCCATCTCCCCACTCTCTCAGAAATCACAGAACTCATCCAGAAATCCAAGCCATCCACTTGCCAACTGGACCCCCTCACCACACAACTTGTTAAAGCCTGCTCCCCCTCCCTGGTTCCCCTCATCTCTGCCATCATCCACTCCTCTGTCACCACTGGAACTGTCCCTGCATCCTTCAAAACTGCTGCCATTTCTCCAATTTTGAAAAAACCCATCGGACTGGTGTGTGTGTGAGTGTATGTATGTATATATATATATATATTAGGGGTGTAACAATATATCGTGCCACGATAAAAAATGTCACGAAACGTGTCGTGGAGGTGACAGTGTATCGCGATATTGGGTTATTAATATTAATCCATTGTGTTGACTAGAAACGCGCATCCGACCACGCGTGACGGCCGCGCCTCGACCTGCGGACCAAAATCTTACTACACTCAGAAGAAACTAGTCCCGTTTTGAGCTCTGAACTTTTACTTACAGTATGTAAGGCTGGTGTAGAGTTAAGCCTTACCTTATTAAATTAAACCTTTTTGGGGTTGTGACTAGGATAAACACGGGAACAACTTGTGCTGAGTTCCAGTGTACTTTAATGTCCCTCAACAGTGTAGGATTTTAGAACATCAACACAGCACCTAGTGCCGTACTGTGGCGTATCACTCCGCCCAATCTAAAACAGACTAATCACTACAGATAAACTGACTAGTGTCATTATAGTCCCTGATTTACATCAGAATATAAAGAATATATTTATAAAATAGTGAACCCTGAATTACCAAAATAACCTTAACAAAAATAAATCTCTTACACCTTATCCTAGTCACAACCCCAAAAAGGTTTAATTTAATAAGGTAAGGCTTAACTCTACACCAGCCTTACATAAGTAAAAGTTCAGAGCTGAAAACCCTGCAAGAGTCCCGTGATCGGGACCAAAACGGTACTAGTTTCTTCTGAGCGGAGGAAGATTTTGGTCCGCGGGTCGTGGCGCGGCCGTTACTAGTCAACACAATATATTAATATCAATAACCCAATATCGCGATACACTTTGTCACCTCCACAACACGTATTGTGACGTTTTTGTATCGCAAAATTTCGTGGCAAGATATATTGTTACACCCCTAATATATATGTGTGTGTGTGTGTGTGTGTGTGTGTGTGTGTAATGGATGGAACTCCAACTTGGAATGCTGCTCAAACCCAACACCACAGGGTGAACACGTTTCCCGCATGGCCTTACAGCTTTACCTTTTTGTAGGAGTTACAGTACCTCAGTGAAGTTTAATCTACAACTCTATGATGGAGGCACAATTTCGCAAACACTCCTGTGTTAAGGTTTTATAGAGTATTTGAATTGCACTTATAGATGAATGAGTCTCAAAATGAGGCTTTTGGGGATTCAGAGCTGTTAAGAGGTCAGATTTTTGCTTTCCAGCTCGTTTACAACTCAACGAGACCAATGCACACTGCAATTTCAAACAAACTGTGCTGAAATGCTCAGATGACCTTTGAATGTCAGTATCTGACATTTTACATGTCCACAAACAAACTTGAGTGTCCTCCCACGACAGCTCTTCAATGATTTTCTAGTTAAAAAAAAATTCTATGTCATAGTTTAGCCTCAGATAGTTTATTAAATTGGTCAGGTTGATTTTCTTCACAGTTAAAAAACAGTACTAATTATGAGCATTTCCACATCAAATCAAACCAGTTGCATTGTATCCATCGGTTTCAAGTTGGTCAAAATAAAAAGACTTCAGCATCGTCTGACCAAGAGAGGAGGAGGTCTTCCGATAATTCACTGCAAGACTTGGAAGGTCTCCTCTGTCACAATGCCTGTGTTTTGTTCATTCAAATCTATAGCTCTACAACTGAAAGGACCTACTCCAACTCCTATTTTGGTCACTGTTTACTGTCCTCCTCAACCCAGTTAGGATTTCATTGATGATTTCACTACATTTCTCACCTATCTGTTCACTCTCATCCAATATAATGCTGCTGGGTGATTTCAACATTCACATGGACATCACTAATTATTGAAAGTGAAATTGCTGTATTTGTCACTGAGGCAGCGTCCCGACACAATGCCACATCATACTCATACTAATGACTTCACTTTTTTTCTGGACAGTTTTGGTCCCCATCAACATATTGAATTTGCTACTCATTCTAAAGGACATGTTTTGGACTTAGTATGTTTCTCCAGTGTTACTCCCTTTAACTGTTTTTCTATTCATCTCCCCATCTCTGGTCATATGCGTGTTTCATTAGGGCCCATTACCCACTCAGTAAGACCAGGATGTAGTTGCATGTCCCTGAGTATCTGAGTATCTGCGTATGGATGTATGGTACTCAAAGTCTGCAATTTAACCCAACAGTCATTCTGGTGTTTCAAATCCAGTGTATATAAAATTCTTAGATTCTTAAAACACAAAATGTAGAACTCTGGACTGAAAATATATAAAATACATATGTATATATATATATATATATATATATATATATATATATATATATATATATATATATGAACATATACCTGCTAAACCTAGAGCATGAAGGAATGAACTGGGTAAGCCATTTACCAGTCTACGCCAGAGTACTGAATGAAGACCCAAAGAAGACACTGCACTGGGCTTCACCTTTTCAGATCCACTATGGCAGAAAAAGCAATAATGTCATGCAACCTCTGGACTGTGATCTTTTAGAGGTGGAAAGAGCGACCCATCCAGGTGATTTCAGTAGCACTTTACCTACCAGGAGAGAACAACAATCATTTAACCAGAGACGATCAATGATTAGGCAAAGAGCACGTCAAGCAAACAAGAAATGCATGGATGGAATAATGCTCAAAGACCATGGGATCCATACGAGTCTCAATGTACCGTGTCGATGAAGAGATTTTGGTAAAAATAAAGGACACGAAACATCGTGTCACCAAGAAGCATACTGTTAAGCCTGGCACCATTGTCAAAAGAAATTTGATGTTGTCCAAGTTCAAGGTTCAATATCAAACACCAGATGGCTCCCAAGAAAGATGGTTTTCAGTGGCTGCAGGAAAAACCTAGAAAGAAATCTTTTCAGTTCAACAGTCATAAGAAGAAGACAAGAAAAAACCTTCTCATTTCCTATACCTACAAAGAACATGTCGAATCCTTCATTTCTTCTGGAATGACAGTGAAGCTCGATCCTCGCCCAGAGGATCAAGCTGCAACTGCCAGTTTGCAGCTATGGCTGATCAGTTCTGGTCACCTGCAACTTTAAGAGAAGAGATTGTATCAGATTTGGCTGCAAATCCTTTTGCTGTTGATGGTACACCATTGTCTTGTTTTGCAGATGGTAATTGGGATGACTAAATAAACCATATGGGTGAGGCTGGGACTTTTGGAGATCACATCACTCTCCAACAAGCTGTTCAAATGTTCCACACTCAGGGCCAAATCCACAAAAGGATTGCGCGGCTTTTGCGGCCGCTAAACCGGTGCAAATGAGACAAAAAGAGAGCGTCTAATTCACAAAGCACCCGCAAAGGGAGAATTGCACCACAAACTGCGCTGCCAAGCAAATAGTGGCAGTCTGCGCCGGTGCCATTTGCATGCATGCAAATTAGGTAATATTCATACATTCGGCGCAAAATTGCCCCCTTTCTATGCAAATAAGCCTCATTGCAAAAACCGTCTAATTCACAAAGGCCAGCGCTATTTGCCACACGCAAAAATAGTGGAGCAAATACCGTCTTTCAGAAGCGTGTATTAAACTGCGCGCAAACTCCTCACTCCCCGTCTGTCTCTGTTTCTCTCTCTCTCTTCAATATCCTTCAAGCCTGTGTGATAATGATATTAAGGGTGAAATCTACATTCAGACATGACTGTAGACAATCAGATCAAGTGGGGTTGTGGACTTATCGGATTTAAAAATAAAAGTAACAGGACGGAGTTCAGGATTCATCCATACATAAGGGGCTGCTTTATTACAAACAATTCCACCATATAAACAATCTAGAATGTGTGTGTTTAACAGCTGACCTGTAGGTGTGTGTAGCAAAACACAGAACATGAATTACCGTCAGATCCTGATCTGGGACCTCATCTATAAAGCTTGCTTGCGCACAAAAGGGGCCTGAAAGATGCGGCGACGCGCACTGTACGGTGCGCGTTGCTCTGCGTCGATTTAACGCGGAACCTAAAATCAGCCTTGAACAGCACTGAGGGAGGAGGGAGGAGGGGGAGCGGGGCTCTTCGCACGTAAATCCACAAAGATCAGATTGCGCCCGCAAATAGCGCTGTGAATTGCGCTGCATTTGCGCCCGCAATTTGCCCCGCTTTAAGGTCCTATTCACAAAAGATTTTGCTCTAATGATATACCGGAGCAAACACGCCCATAAATCTCTGCACCTCAGTGCAATTTGCGGCTGTGATCGCAATCAGCCAGGTGACACATTATATAAATGTTGCCTTTGCGTCAAGAACACAGTAGACACGAAAATGGCAGAGAGAAAGCGAAAAATTAAATTCACAGACGACGAGCTAAATGTCCTGACCAACGAGGTGCAGAGGCATTCCTCCAAACTTCAGGCAAGAAATTTAACTCCGACAGAGAGAAACCATATCTGGCAATCAATATCCCAGTCTGTCAGTGCTGTTGGCGTTTACAAACGCACACCTTCAGACTGCAAAAGAAGGTGGCATGATCTGAAAAGGAGGACTAAAGAAAAGATATCATTTAACAACTCGCAAGCATCTGCAACTGGCGGAGGTCCACCACAGGAGCAACAGTTAACTGACATCGAGGAAACAGTGCAGCAAACCCTCCAGCCTGAACAAGTTATTGGCCTGGAGGGAATTGACACAGGCACCCTTCAGGAATTTCAAGGTGTGTATAGGCTATACCTTTTTCTGTATGCAACATATGTCACATGTTCAATTGGGATTATTTTGTTTAATAATATAACATATTTAATTGTGCAACCCCTTTTCAGATCAGCCGATGCCTGGCCCTTCCTGTACCAACCAAGTGGTCACCCAAACTCAGGAGGACACCCCCCATCCCACCTCACACCATCCACCTCGGTGCCCAGACAAAATCTGGTCGACAGTCCACCCCCCTCAGTGCCTGTCGATTATGAGGACATCGACAAACTCCTCTATGCCGAACAAAAAAAACAAACGTCTGCACAGGAACAACTTGCCTCAACCCTAAAGGGGGTAAAATTCGAATTGAGAGGCTTGCGACGTGTACTTGAGCCAGTAGCCAGTAGCTCACGTCAGCTGGTCGGTGCTCTGGCAGGCCTGAACCAAAACATCTCGGGCTTAAGAGTACAAATGAAGGCCAGCCACGATGAAATGATGGGGGCCATGGGTCAGATCGCTGCTGCGCTTGAGGCCAATGCGTCGGTTAGGGGTGAGCCTGCGCCCGAGGTCTTGTCAGGAAGGGCCTGCCAGAGTGCCGCGTCCGTCCAAACAACCCGGCGGCGATTAAGAGAAAGGAAAGAGAAGAAATAAGTGTCATGACGTTACTAAATAATTTGTTTGTTTATATAATGACCTCATTTGTCATTCACTTTGTGTTGTCGTTTTCATTCTCAATTAAACAGTTTGAGCGGAGCTGTCCATGGTCCTGAATCTTTTGTGCTCATTTATAACCTATAAGTTAGAGCGGAGCCATCCATGGTTCTGACTCTGAAGGCCGAAATACAGCCCACTGACCTTATGTGGCTAGTGAATTGCTATTTTCATTGTGTGAAGTCCAATAGGATTGATTGTTTTGTGTTGGCCTTACTGCTGAATTCGCTTTTGTTTGTGAAACACTGCGGTTAGTGGACGACCCGCTTAACTCCTGAGCCACAGCCGCCCCGAAACTGCAGACAATTCCACCCTGCTTAAGACCCCGTCCACATGTAGCGGGATATCTGCGGATATCTGCTAAACCGGAGATATTTTCCTACGTTTTGACCTGTCATCCACACGTAAACGCAAATAAACGAAGGTTTAAAAAAACTCCGGGCAAAGTGAAAATTTTTGAAAACTCCGTTTATGTAGGCTAGATGCGTGTAGACACACAACTGGAGTTTTGCGTTTTCGAACGTCACATTATGCGCCAAAACAACAAATCTGCTCTGACGTGCGACTTTTGTTTAACAGATGATCCAGCATCTGTTCTCTATAAAATAAATGGTCTCTGGTCTTGACCACCACTTACTGCGTTACACCGACACAGAGCCTACGCCGTAGGGTACGCGGCGACGCGCACCCTACGGCGTAGGGACCGCGGAGCCCGCCGCGGAGGAGCCGCGGAGCCCCCGCGGAGGAGGTGCAGCTTCCCCGGGAGCAGCAGATGATCTACAGGTTAGAATGCTAATGTGGTCGAAAACGCAGATCTTCGGTTATGTGTGGAAGGGGTTTTTTTTTTAAAACGATGTAATGTGGATGCAATTTTTTTTATAAACGGAGGGGGGAAATATTCGTTTTTAAAAATACCCGGCTACGTGTGGACGGGGTCTAAGTCAAACAAGGTGGAATTGTTGCAGAGACGAGATCGTTTGTAACTGAAAACGTAGCATATCACTGGAAATGTTAAGAAATGGAAAGCACAGTAGGCTACTGTATAGTCAAGTCAATTTTATTTAGCGCCAAATCACAGCAGCAGTTTTCTCTTTTCAAATAGAGCAGGTTTACACCTGCTCTATTTGAAAACATTCTCTTGAACATTCTCTTTAATTTACAGAGACCCATAATTTCCCAAACATAACGTTGGAATACGGAATACTGTCATGGTTTTGTTTGCTAAGGACCCAAGTGCAGGAGAACAGGAGCCAGGAGTTGCAACAAAAAGGGTTTATTTACAAAAAGGCAAACACAAGGCGCTGCAGAGCAGGATTAACAAAAAACCAGGATCAAAAGACTACGAGGAGACATGGAGGTAGGAAACAGTACGGTCCAACAGGGGACAAAGGAATGACAAGACAAGATACTGAGGGGATAACGAGACATGACGAGACGCAGACACAATCAGGGCAGATGGGACACAGGCGGGGGGCAAGACAGAAACTGAAGGCAGGGGGGAATGTAAACCTTGACAAATACAGAATTTTACTGGAAATATCGTTGAATGATAGTTTGTCTGACATGCCTGCCCTCTTCTGCTCGTACATCAGGCAGTGGGGCAGGTGGCTCCTCTTCATCAGGGTCAGACAGCTCATCCTCGCGCTCCACAAGGCGCAGACCGGCTCTCATGGCTACGTTGTGGAGGATGCAGCACACAACCATGATCTGGCATACCTTGGGGGGACTGTAGAGCATAGCCCCACCGCTACGATCCAGGCATCTGAACCGGCTTTTCAGGATGCCAAAGGTGCGCTCAATGACACAACGTGTCCTGATGTGTGCCTGGTTGTAGGCCGCTTCCCCGTCAGTTGATGGACTGCGCACTGGAGTCATCATCCACGGTTGCAGCTGGTAGCCGCTGTCACCTATTATACAAAAGCACATATTTTTTCCCACATTTGCAATCAATATTAAAAGACAAATGTTTTCTATAAACAAACGTTCTCACCCAGTAACCAGCAGTTGTCATCCATGTTCTGCACCATTCTGTGGACACTGCTGTTTCTGAAGATGTAGCTGTCGTGCACCGACCCAGGGAATTTGGCAACCACATTAGTTATGACGCTATTTGCGTCGCACACTACCTGGACGTTGATAGAATGAGTGTGTTTTCTATTTCTAAACACATACTCGTTGTCCCCTGGTGGTACTAGCGGGATGTGCGTACAGTCAATAGCCCCCACAACATTCGGGAAGCGGGCAACATTAAAGAATGTCTGTTTGGTCTCAGCAATGTCCTGTCGGTTTTGGGGGAACGTAATGAACCTGCCCACTCTTCGAAGAATAGCTGGTACGACATCCCACATGGCCCTGCTGACAGATGATTGAGAGAGGCCAGAGACTCCTGCGATGGGTGTCTGGAAGGACCCAGACGCAAGAACCTGAAGTGTGGACATCAGTTTCACAATGCCAGGTACGGCATGACATCTTTGGGTGGCAGGCTCAATGTCTTCCTTGATATCCTCGAGTAGAGTAAGGATTGTATGACCTGGAAACCTGTATCTGCGAATGATGTCGCTCTCACTTAATTCAAAAAGTGATATTCTTGTTCGGAATATCCGCTCTCGAGCACGCCTGGCATTACGATGCCTTCTCCTGGCTACAATCACTGCTGCCATGATCACTGGGCAATCCGGGCGTGGCAGCCCTTATATACACGATTCACTTACCACCAGCTGAGTGCAATTTGCCCTTTTCTGGTGAGCGGAGCTGTTTCCAGTGTTCTCCGTATTTCAGCACACAGATTGGTCCATAATGAAAACTGCAGAGAGCACAACAGCCTCAACTTTCACGTATTTGTACTTCTCTAGTATTTCGCATGTAGCTAGATAGATAGATAGAACTTTATTCATCCCCAAAGGGAAATTCAATCGTCCAGCAGCTCATCAAAACATAAACATAAAAATCAACCACACTTCCATTCAGACAATAAAAGCACATTCATAATATTAAAAGAAACATATAAGGTTTAAAAAAAGAGTGCACTGGCCACCATCGTGTGGTAGAACATAGCCATCATCTCCACACACACATCAAAAGACCTCAGTGTCTGTATGACATAAGCTAATGAAATGTCAAATGTTAAGAGGCTGTGCGCATTTATGCACAAGGCACAGCACCGGTCACTTCATTAACACCGGATCGGGATCAGATCAGGATCTAATGGTAATTCATGTTCTGTGTTTTGCTACACACACCTACAGGTCAGCTGTTAAACACACACTTTCTAGATTTATATGTTTATATGGTGGAATTGTTTGTAATAAAGCAGCCCCTTATGTATGGATGAATCCTGAACTCCGTCCTGTTACTTTTATTTTTAAATCCGATAAGTCCACAACCCCACTTGATCTGACTGTCTACAGTCATGTCTGACTGTAGATTTCACCCTTAATATCATTCAGTATCACACAGGCTTGAATGATATTGAAGAGAGAGAGAAACAGAGACAGACGGGGAGTGAGGAGTTTGCGCGCAGTTTAATACTCGCTTCTGAAACACGGTATTTGCTCCACTATTTTTGCGTGTGGCAAATAGCGCTGGCCTTTGTGAATTAGGCGCTTTTTGCAATGAGGCTTATTTGCATAGAAAGGGGGCAATTTTGCGCCGAATGTATGAATATTACCTAATTTGCATGCATGCAAATGGCACCGGCGCAGACTGCCACTATTTGCTTGGCAGAGCAGTTTGTGGAGCAATTCACCCTTTGCGGGTGCTTTGTGAATTAGACGCTCTCTTTTTGTCTCATTTGCACCGGTTTAGTGGCCGCAAAAGCCGCGCAATCCTTTTGTTAGGATTTAGCCTATCACATATCACAACATATATCAGACTTATAATAAAAAATAGCGCTGATCGTGTCCCTCTGTGTTTGAAGCGTCAGTCAGGACTCTGCTGCTGCTGCTGCAGCCGCGATGACACGCCGGGAACCTCCTCCACTGCTTTAGGACAGAACAAATGAGGGGCTTCGTATAGCGTTTAGGGGCTCCACGGAGCCCCTCATTTCTTCCCTAAAGGGACACAGATTTTTTATATATATATAATGAGTTTTACGCGCGCGTGAAACCTTTACGTGCGGGTGTAAGCCTAAATTATGGTCCCGCGTTAAAACGACGCAGAGCCTACGGCGTAGGGTACGCGGCGACGCGCGCCTACGCCGTAGGCTCTGCGTTGGTGACGCAGAACCATAAACCCGCCCTGAGCAGCTCTGAGGGGAGACGGGAGGGGAGGAGGGGGAGCGGGGGGTGAAGCGGGTCTGCCGGGCCCTTCGCACAGGGTGTGATTTGCAGTTAATGGCTGATCCTACCGTTAGTTTTTAAACTGTAAAAAGTGGGGGGGACAAAAACATGATTTTGAAAAGACGGGGGGACATGCCCCCCCTGTTGCGCCGGGGCACTCACGGCGTTCCGCGCAGCAACGGCGTTCTGCTACTCACTCGCTTTATTTTATACTATTTATTTTTCTACTTTTACTCTGACCACCAAATAATGTCGTTTTCCTGTCCTCCACCTCATCCACAACATCTCGATCTCAGATCTCAGTGAAATTCAGTGGCACTGTGGCTCGACTTTACTTTTTATTTCTGCAGTTTTCATTATGGACCAATGTGTGTGCTGAAATATGGAGAACACTGGAAACAGCTCCGCTCACTCAGACAAGTGCAAATTGCACTCAGCCGCAAAACTTTATGGGCGTGTTTGCTCCGGTATATCATTAGAGCAAAATCTTTTGTGAATAGGACCTTAAAGCGGGGCAAATTGCGGGCGCTAATGCAGCGCAATTCACAGCGCTATTTGCGGGCGCAATCTGTTCTTTGTGGATTTACCCCTCAGTTTCTAATTGTTTCAACTCTTGGCATGGATGCTACCTCAATTGTTTCACCCACTGAAGGATACCATGAGGAAATGCCCACATTGGTTCTTGGTCACATTGCAGAAGGGGAACATTATGATAGCCTTAATGGTCCTGTCAGCTCCTACATAGAGAGTATTCAGGAAGAGGAAATGCTAAGGATCCCAGCAAGTAGACACACCGCACCAAGGCTGGCATGTGAAGTGGAAGTTAACGGTTGTTCTATTCTTGACATTCCTTTGGTTAGTTCCCCTGAATCTCCTGTCAATGTATCAAATTCTGACATAGTATCCCCTGTCACCCTGCCTGTGGAAATGTTGGAGCTAATCATCAAGTTCACTCTCGAGAAGGATATGAGCATGTTAGGAACACTCAAAAGGGTTTCTCATCTGTTCATAGATCTGTGCAAATCTTTCCTACCTGAGATCTTTGTGCGAGATGCATTGGCTGCCAGTCTGAAATGGAACCAGCAAAATGAACTGACCATCAGTGTGATGAAACTGTATAAATCATCTGGTCGCTTTAGCGGCTTGTCACTTTGACTCAAACAGCTCTTCTCTACACACGCAGATTGGATGAAAGCATGGTTTGTGCTTAAAAATCTTAGTTTTGGTAGATATCAAGTGAAAGATATATACTGGAAATAGATTGTTGATGAACGTGGATACTGTTAAATGACGTTTAATGTTTAATGTTTCTGCATTGCAAGTGTAAGCGATGTGATGTGACCTCTAACTATTCTCCCAAAAGCTCACGTTTTAAGGCTGGGTTTCTAATGGTTGAGTTTTATTGTTTGAATGAATCATCACCTCGCATATGTTATGTCATGTTATGCTATTTAATGTTATACTGTTCTCTTTGATGTATTTTGTGTTACTCTATAGCTACTGTTTAAAACGTTTTTTTTATACAAGTCATTCACTTTGTATCATGTTTTTCTCAATAAATGGAGATTGCCTCCAAAAAGATATCCTGGTCTGGACTTCAAATTTTATTCTATGGGGCTGTGAACACAGTGCTTAAGAAATCTGATCACCTTACTGTGACCAGACTATTTCTAGAATTGTTTTTCCTGTGCAATCACCTGCTGAATTTCAACTTCAAACAGCAGTGCCCGGTTCTCAAGATAATTGAGCTACATACAGACAGACAGAAATTCCTGCCTTTATATATAGATGAGGAACATGTCAATTCTCATGAAGTTCTGTCGTTTTCATTTTTATTTAATCTTTATTTATACAAGTAAATCTCATAATATACTATCAGTGTGACAGTATGTCAACTGACCACTTGACAGAGTAAGATGTCTTTGACATTGAATGTGATATAATAACCATTTATGAGTGGATATGTAGGCCTATATCAGGTGTCATGTAGTGTGTTATGAATGCTTATGTACAGTAAACCCTCTTCAAATGAAGTGTTAGAGAAAGTTGTTTTGTTGGTTTGTGGTTGTTTTCATGAGGTAGTGATTTGTTGGAAATGTGTGAAGTGAGGGAGGTACGTTTAAGGAATAGTTACCTGGGGTTTCCAGTGCTGCTCAGAAGCTTATCTGAGCAGGAATTCTGGTCTCCCAAGTCCATCACGCACTTAGTAAGACCAGGATGTAGTTGCATGTCCCTGAGTATCTGCATACGTGCATATGGCTGTATGGTACTCAAAGTCTGCAATTGAACCCAATAGTCATTCAGTTGTTTCAAATCCAGTATAACATTCTTAGATTCTTAAAACACAAAATGTAGAACTCTGGACTGAAAATGAACATATATTACATTATCTGTCAAGTATTACGTTATCAGTTTTGGAAAAAAAAAAAAACACCTGAAAATGTAATAAATTCCCAATAATAAGGTATTACATTATTGGTAAAAAATGTTATTACAATATCAGTCAGGTGAAGGTATTACATTATTGGATTTTATTACATTTTCGATTGAGTTATGTGCAAATGTTATTACATTTTCAGGCATTATTACAGGAAATTTCAGGAAATTGTTAGTTCTTAAAATACATCTACTGATGCAACCTGAACACATCATCAGTAATGTATCCTGGGTTCATAGTGTGTTTCGGGTCTTACAACATTATACACCCTCACCCAGGCGACCCAGCCGCGGTTGATCAATCCGCGGCTTGTGTTCAGGTGGCACTCACTTGTCCCCACTGTTCTCCTCTCCGGAGCCAGAGCCATCTCGAGGCTTTCTCCGCTGCCTCGGTGGTGTTCCTGATGGCTCTGCTCCTTGCTGTTCCCGTAATGCCCAACGCACTCATGGCTTTGTGGAATGAGCACCCCACAAATGCCCTGCTGCCAACTTCGATGGGCACACATCGTGCCTTCCAGCCCTGTTGATGACATTCAATGACCAGATGTTTGTACTTGGTCCTCTTCCTTTCATGGGCCTCCCCCAAGCGGTCCTTCCATGGCACCGTCAGCTCCATGATAATGATGCTCTTAGTGCTCTCTGAGACCAGGAGGATGTCTGGCCTCAGGGTGGTGCTGACGACGTGCTGGGGGAACCGTAGCTGCTTCTCCAGATCTACCGAGAGCTGCCAGTCTTGGGCAGTTGCCAGGATCCCTGATGGTGCCTTCTTGCCACTTTCCTTCGGCTGAACTCCTGCTTTGATAAAAGCGATGGTGTTGGTGGTGTTGCGCACCTGGCTGCCGCTGCTGGTACACCTGCTGAAGGCTTCAGAACCTGGTTGGGGTGCCAGGTGTATCGGCCCTGGCCGAGTGCTGTTGGGCAGGAGCTCAGGACGTGTTCCAGCGTTCCTCTTCCTGAGCACAGCAATTCAATTAAATTAAATTTTATTATAGCATCTAATAGAACAAAAGTTGTCTCCAGACGCTTTCCAGAGACCCAGAGCAAGCAGTTTGGGGTCTCCTCCTTCCCCCAGGTGAAGAGGTTTGCTGGACTTGGTAGGACGTCATAGACTGCCCGGATTAGGAAGCTGATACGGTGTGGGTCAGCCTGCCACAGGTCCGTCCAGGTGACTTTCTGGCATTGAAATCCCATTATATTATAGGGTGCTACAAGTTTTTCCTTACACATGCCTTGGGAGAACTATATAATGTCTTTATCCAATCAATAAAAGATTAGAGTACATCTAAAATCTGAATATATGTTTCTGCAATAATGCTGCCATCACAGAAGTTGAGGTAAGGTTTGCCCAGTGCACTGATACAACCCCAGACCATCACAGACCCTGGATTTTAAACTAGTAGCTAAAAACAGTATGGATGTTTTCATAGTTTTTTCTGTCTTTGGTCTTGAGCTCAACACACCCATTGGAATGAGCTGTAATTAATTTCACCAGTGTGCATTTTTCCATCATGTGATGTTTAATCCCTGATTCCTCAGAGTCCAGAGATGTTGACACTGCCACTGGATAAGGTTAACGTAAGGCTTTGATTTTGCAAAATGTGAAATGGCATTTGTGAATGCATCTCTATTATAGTGTAGACAAAGGCTTCCAGAATAATCCTTGTCCACATGTTTCAATCAGCTGTTGGTTCTTGATGCAGTGTTATACATTTTCACCTAATTACTGAGTCCGACATTTTCCCCATACCAACTTGCTTTTTTAAATGTGCTGCAAGTCTGAAATATAAGGGTGGATATATATTAACAAAAATCTTTGTAAATGAAAAAAAATTGTACATTTTGTCTTTTTGGCGTTGCATGGTCATTATGAACTTAATGCATTCATCAGTTGAATATAGAGTTGGGATTGCTGGTCCTACCCCTGTATGGTTGCTGATGTCTTCATTTGAAGTGGTACACTCTTGAATCAGTAGTTTGCAGTTGTGCTGTTTTTACAATTAGATAGAAGTCAAAAGTAAAGCAACCATAACAACTGCTGGGTCAGGTGAACTGCAACTTTGCTTTAACCTGGTAATACCTAACCACAACATTTTGAGTTCAATGAGTTTTCTTCTCAACTCGAACTCATGTTAATGAATATTTGATTGTTTTTGGTTAAAACAAAAGGAAGAAACTTGTAGGTCGCAGAAGAATTAACGCTCTGTGATAGACCTTGACTGACCTTGAACTGTGAGCAGAAGACAAGTCTTTGGAGTGTTCAGGTGGGAATCTCCTTTCACCATTAGTTTGTTTAGTCCAACGACACCTTCAGAAGGGTAAACAGTGATCTCTTGCATTCCAGATTCACTCACCTAATGCCAGCTCTCCCTGTTCCTCACCAGCACAAAAACGTCCATCACATAAATCCTGTGCTACCACAACCAAAACAACACTGTCACCAGAGTCAGGTGGGGGAGAGATTTGTCCGTCAAGACTCCTCTCCCTGGCCCTGCACCTTCTCAACCTTTCCCCGACCCTGAACCTAACCTGGGGCTTGCTGATTGGGCCGGAGCTTCGGGAGCTGCGT
The DNA here is from genome assembly GCF_033807715.1 of Cololabis saira. Taxonomy (NCBI): domain Eukaryota; kingdom Metazoa; phylum Chordata; class Actinopteri; order Beloniformes; family Belonidae; genus Cololabis; species Cololabis saira. The sequence goes on from NC_084589.1 coordinate 3,120,619, forward strand.
GCTGGCCTGCGGCCCCCCCCCCCCGGTCATCTCATTGCTGCTTCCACCTGCCTGCGGTCCCCACCCCCGGTCACCCTGTTGCTGCTTCCACCTGCCTGCGGTCCCCACCCCTGGTCATTCTGTTGCTGCTTCCACCTGCCTGCGGTCCCCACCCCCGGTCATCCCGTTGCTGCTTCCACCTGCCTGCGGTCACCACCCCCGGTCATCCCGTTGCTACTTCCACCTGCCTGCTGTGTGCTGCTGACGTCCCCGACCCCCAGTCTGGCCTTCGGCAGGAGGGTCCCCCCTTATGAGCCTGGTCCTGCTCAAGGTTTCTTCCCTCCTAAAGGGGAGTTTTTCTTGCCACCGTTTGGCTTAAGGCTTTTCTCCCACTATGGGAGGTTTTACCTGCCATTGTTTATGTAATAATTGCTCGGGGGTTTATGTTCTGGGTCTCTGGAAAGCATCTGGAGACAACTTTTGTTGTATTAGACGCTATATAAATAAAATTGAATTTAATTGAATTGAACCAGAGAGAGCAGGGGAGAGGAGGCAGGGCAAGGGACGTCTGTTTGACCGGACGGGAACACTCTCCTTCCAGATCGGGCTGTACACCATACCTCTCACACTTCCTGAGATTAAAAGAGATTAAAAAAGGCCACTCCAAACTCCACCTCCACTCACACATCCCTAAATAAACTCTCTTTTCCTGGATTTCCTCCTCAGACCTGATTGGTTGGACCTCATCTCATCCTGACTTCAATCCTTCATCTTCATGACCAAAGGAAGATTTATCTAAGACTTAATGGCTCCTATTTTCTATTTTGGTCCCCAACCGGCAATTTCTCCAAATCCGAATCTGCTGACTACATCTCATATGACATTTTGTCATGGTCTCTCTCAAACAAAACTATGTCAGGCCTTAAACTAGTCCATGCCATTTCCTGAGGAAACACCAGCTTTCCACTTGAATGTACCTGTATTTCTAATCACTTGCAGCTGCTAAACACGCAAACTGTGGCTTACTTATCACCACTAAGTATCTCTGCGTCATTCACAAACTGGATTACTACGGGCTGTTTCTTATAAATTTCTAAATTTTACCTACACCTATATGTAATACCTGCAGCTAAGCGAGGCCAGCACGCAGCTCCCAAAGCTCCGGCCTGCAAACATGCACAAAAGAAAAAAAAAGGGGGCCAGCACAAGAAACTACAGGAGCAATGGACAAAAATGATAGCTATGATATACTTATAATAAATAAAAATGGAAATGGAGAAGAGAGAAAGGGAAGAGGAGAGGAGAAGGGTGAGAGGCACCGCCCAGTGGATCATGTCAGTGCCCCCCTGCAGTATAGGCCTATAGCAGCATATCTACCGCGAATATATATACATATATATATATATATTCAATTCAATTCAATTTTATTTATGTAGCGTCTATTACAACAGATGTTATCTCTAGACGCTTTCCAGAGACCCAGCACATTAACATAAACATAAACAAACATAAACCCCCGAGCAATTATTATATAAACAATGGCAGGTAAAAACTCCCATAGTGGGAGAAATGCCTTAAGCCAAACAGTGGCAAGGAAAAACTCCCCTTTAGGAGGGAAGAAACCTTGAGCAGGACCAGGCTCATAAGGGGGGACCCTCCTGCCGAAGGCCAGACTGGGGGAGTCAGGGACGTCAGCAGCACACAGCAGGCAGGTGGAAGCAACAGCGGGATGACCAGAGGTGGGGGGGGGGGTCAGCAGCACACAACAGTCATGTGGAAGCAGCAGCGGGATGACCAGACCATTATATATATATATATATATATATATATATATATATATATATATATATATATATATATATATATATATATATATAAACAACTATATGTTTACTAAACACTAACTATAGGCTTTACTAAACAGAAAGGTTTTAAGTTTAGTTTTAAAGGTGGAGGTGGTGTCAGCCTCCTTAAATCGGATTGGAAGTTGTTTCCATAGTAATGGTGCCTGATAGCAGAACGCCCGCCCTCCAAATCTACATTTAGATACTCTAGGAACTACGAGTAAACCTGCACTCCTAGAACGGAGAGCTCTGCCAGGAACATAAGGCACTATCAGGTCTTGCAGACCAAAAGACAAATACTTACCTCCCTAACTAAAAAAACAGGAGAAAACAAGAATCCACATAAATGGCAGTCCACCCACAAGACAGCGGTTTTGCTGGCTGGCTGGCTGGCTGAATAAATGAATGGCTGAATGAATGAAGTGGCTGGTTGGAAGCAGGGTTGGAGTGGAATGAGTGTCTCCTTAGTTCCAAATCCTGGCACTTGAAATCCTCTTCAGTTTGATCTCAGGCAGCCAATCCCAAAGAAGCACCTGCACACTCAAATATTCATAAATAATTGGTTCCCACACAAGAGGTCAGTCATAAGAGAGACCTCTAAAAATAGAAAAGGAGATTAACATGTGTAAAAGCTCATGTGATTTCTTTTCCCATCTTTTTCTGATTTGGGGATATACTTCGAAAGGAATTAAGATAATCAAACTCTTGAAATCATAAAAGGAGCTCAAATGATTGAGATAACTGTTTTTTTTCTTTTGGATGATTGAACCCTTAAATTGTGTTGGCAGACATCGAGATGATTTAATCAGGAAGTGTTTGTGTGTGTTTGTGTTGTGTGTGTGTGTGTGTGTGTGTGTGTGTGTGTGTGTGTGTGTGTGTGTGTGTGTGTGTGTGTGTGTGTGTGTGTGTGTGTCAATATTTTATTTATCGGCAGTATTATTTTTAGCTCTGGTTTTGATTACACGCTCCTGTAGACTCAGACTCAGAGTGTGGTGGGTTGATTGAATTTTAAGAGTAATTTGTTGAGAAGTGGAGACGGTATAATCCAGTCCCTATAGACTGTCTGTTTGTTTTCTGTTAATTAGCAAGTTTTTGTGTGTGTGTGTGTGTGTGTGTGTGTGTGTGTGTGCACGCACTACTTTACACTGTTTTCCTCCTTTGCATGTGTGTTTGCCTTAGGGCACTCATTTTGTGTGTGTGTGTGTGTTTATAAGTGCTCATACATGTCTGTATTAATATTGTGATCAGCCCCATTGTGCATCACACCCAGCCCAAAAAAGTGAATTGATTTTCTATTTTAATTTTGGAACTTTTAAAGAAGTCACCAGATGTCTGAGTGCACTTTATCACAGATGGGATGTCTGCCCCCACAAACCACACTTCAATTGTGCCCTTGAGCATGTCATTTGTACAGTGCATGGGGAGTGGATTTAAAATTCCATCTGCAGCACTCCGTCGCTGATGCATTGTTCATATGTGCAATAAAAACATTAAATATATTTAAGGCATTTGATGATAAAACCAAATTAGCAGATGATGAATGAGGTGTTCTTAAAGTCTTGGGCCTGTATTTAGTTAAGTGAACTGCAAGAGAACCCCTTCAAATGCACTAATCACTAATCTGTCCTACAAATGCCTTTCCAGTTTTTAAAGTAGCCAGATGCACATCTTATAAGCAGACAAACTGAAACTCAGTCAAGTACAGATGGTCCTGATTTCAAGTAGTCATTTCACTCAGGGGAAACGAGACTCACGCATTTGCGTGAATGCACATGAACGGCACGTTGCAGTTGTAGCCACTAGGTGGAGGCACAAACTACGACTTGGAACAGACTCACACGTGTTGTTGACATGAGAACTATTTTTACACAGGGCTGAGTTGGGCTGTATCTGACGTCATCACCCTCCACCACCGATTGGTCGGGGGGTTGGAGTTAGACATCTGAGTCCGGAGGCGGAAATCAGCGAAAGAGCGACTCACGGCATCTTGTATATTTTATTCAACCAGCAAAGGCAGCGCAAAAGTCTGTTCTGATCCAACTCTGAGGGTCAGATGTTCATAAACCTGGTGCTGAGGAGAGAATTAAAAAGGGATCTAGACGGAGATAAGGAACGACCAGATCTACCAGGAGCTCTGTCTCTTCATAGCTGCTCACGGCTCCAGCTGACTTTTCAGCAGCACCGAGACAAACTAACAAAAAAAAAAAGCGTTGCCGCTTGAAGGTTGTCTCTCTCTCATTTTTTATCTTGATATCAAACACAAGCCACAGACCCAGCAGCACATCTATCATCTCCTCCAGTTGCTACATCTTTAGTGTTGTTGTCTTCTTTGTTTAGATCAGGGGTATTCAACTTTAAGAGAAAAGTTAGAGAAAATTTCCTCAAGCGAAGGTCCAGAACATCATAATCATATATATATATATATATATATATATATATATATATATATATATATATATATATATATATATATATATATATATATATATATATATAATTTATTTAAGTAGCCTCGTAGTTGTATCAACATCTGCATCTGACTGTTAAATTAAACAAAGTACAATTCAAAAATATTTATTGTCACTTAACATTGAAGTACATGTGTACATTGAACTACACATATAATAATATTTTCTTCTTTCTTCTCTTATTAGATTAAAGAAGGATAGCAATAAAAAATAAGATAGAGAAATCAAATTAAGTAGCATTTGAAAAATAAAATGAAATCTACCAGCAGCTTGAATTTTCCTTTTTCTTTAACTGTCTCAACACATTTTTATAATAAATGAATATAAACACATCTTAACAATTGAATAGTTTTGCAGTTTATTCCCCTCTTATAATCTTAAATATATATATTTCTGTCGTTCAGTGAGAGAACTGAGCTCTAATTTCTCCTGCCAGAACTTTAAATCTGGGCTGGATGGAGTCAGGTCCGATCTCATGCACATGTGAAGGTGCTCATTGATGAACCTGGAATAATATTTAGTTTTAATGATGTTCATTGTGGAGAAAGCTGCCTCCCAGCTGTAATGGGACCCAAACATGGTCAGGATGTTTTTTTTAAGATGCTCAGCTTATTTTCTGTGAACTCAGTTCAGACTTGAGTGGATATGTTCGATGAAAAATGTTGTGTTTTGTTTCATAGTGGCGTTTCACATTGGCACTGTTATTTAGCACCACGGTGTCTGAAGGTATGAAACACACATGGTTTTGTGTCCCAGTGGGAAGACTGAACAAGAAGGAATCTGTCCATTCCGGGTTGAAAGCTCGAATTTCACTGTCCATTTTTCTCTTCTTAGAGAGTGCCATTGTCTCTGTCTCCCGCTCACTCGTCTGTCTGTCTTTCTTCTTGTTTCCCCCTCACTCGTCTCTCCCTGTCCTCTCCTTGTCTCTCTGTCTTTCTTCTTGTCTCCGGCTCACTCGACTCTCCGTGTCATCTCCCTCTGTCACTAACTTCCCTTTCCACCTGTCACACGCCTCTCATTTCTGTATAGAGTCACGCTGTTTACACAGATCTGCTCCAACCCCGCCCACTTCTGCTCCAGATGCTGAATTGTTATTGAAAAGAAACTAGGATGAGTTGAGTCGAGCCGAGCTGAGATGAGTACAGCCCAATAAATCGTGAGCTAGAGTATTAGTGCTGTTTTCAATCCAATTCACGCCTTCTTTCCAATGAGCTCCAGCGAGCAGCTCAAGAGCGGGACCCGTTTGGCCCATTGGACACGTATGTATTAGGGTACTTCAGTTAAGTACTCAGGCCTTCCTCCAGACAAAATGCCTACTTGAGACATTGCATTCCTTTCTAATGGCCTTGACAACAGTCCTTGGCTCTACTATATTTACTGAGCTCAAATAATCTGAATAGATAGATAGATAAATCGTCATGTTGGGCAGTTTTAAATTCTGCACAGAGTTTTCACAGACAAGAGATCATTTTAAGTAGCTGCATAATTCAGAGATGATTTTTCCTCAACGGAAAATGTTGAGATCCATTTTTACAACTTTACAAAACAACTAATGTAATTAACTGAAGTGTCACTCCAGGAATGTATACCGTCATTTTTCGCTTCTCAGCACCGCGAGTTTGTTCCCCTGCTAACTGAATGTAGAGGACATGATTCAGCATCCCTGCCTGTGTTTTTTGTGATTTTGGTAGTTAGATGGTTATTATAGGCTATGGTTCCAGAACTCTCATGCCACCCGAAAATAACTATCACATGCACTCGGGGGAATTCGTTTTTAGCACTGAAATGGGCAATATGTGAACGTTTTTGAGATTATCTGTATCACGCCCCACACTTCGTGGTGTATACAGATAATAATCCCCAAAACTATATCCTTGCAACAGCCAAGCTTAACGCTACAGGTCATAGGTGGGTGGGTGAACTGTCCGAACTGTTGACTTTTCCATTGAGAATAGACCAGGAAAGAATAACACAGATGCAGATGGTCTATCCCGCATGCCATTGGACATAATTGAGTATATGGCACAGTGTATAGAAGAGGTGAGTCAGGAAGTGTTCAGTGCAGCAGTGCAGGGAGTCAGTGTACAGGGAGACACCCCCTCAGTCTGGGTAGCAACAGTCCCCATAGAGACAGTAGACTTAGTGAGAGATGCAGCTGCACCCCCCGAGCTAAGCCCCTGACACCAGAACAGATACAAGACAGTCAGGAAAGAGACCCTGTCATAGGCCAAGTCCAACACTACAAAAGAGAGAATCAGCATCTGGCTGCTCGGTGGCGCAGTGGGTTAAGCAGCGGGCCATATACTGAGGCTACAGTCCTCCTCCTGCAGCGGTTGCGGGTTCGAATCCAGCCCGCGCACCTTTGCTGCGTGTCTTCCCCGTTCTCTCTCTCTACCCCTTTCTAGTCTGCATCTCCAATAAAGGGCCACTAGAGCCCAAAAAAACCTTTAAAAAAGAGAGAATCAGCATCTGTCCAGGAGAGCTCTTAAAGCAAAAAGTTAATGAGACAGTGGACAAAGTTGTATGTTAATGAGGATGGAATCCTTTACAGGAAAGCAGGAGATAAACAACAGCTTGTCCTTCCAAAAGAGAATCACCAAACAGTGTACCACCAGCTTCACAGGGATATGGGACATTTCGGGGGCGAGAGGACTTTGAACCTGATCCAAGATCCCTATCCAACTGAGAGCAACTCCATGATGCAGGTGTTGTAAGAATAACAGAATTTTGTGAAATTCCTAGATAGCGCCTGCCCTGTCGGCGACTCGCTACCTGGTGTTGTGTTGTGTGCGTTTTTAGTGTTTTTCTTTCTTTTTCGCTTATCTTTTTATCTGTAACTGTGGGACGAGTGGTTCAATACAAGAGTAAGATGCCGGGATTAAAAGATTGCGCCTTCAGATTCTTTTTGTGGCTTTTTTTGTGGATGGAATTTGTTTGTCCGGCTGTGCAAGGCCATGTGCCGACAGCCACAGTGGCATCCACGTACACCTGCAGCCTGGATGAGCTGTACCACATTCGGTGATATTGGGCAATGTGCGCTCCTTAGCGAACAAAGCTGATGAACTTGCAGCGCTTCTGAAATATGATCGCCTGTTTCGGCAAAGCAGTCTGCTATGTTTCACAGAGTGTTAGGTTCAAACCCTTAACGTTTGTAACACCGCACTTTATGGAGACAAAAGAGACACAGTACACAGTTAAGTATCTTTTTGACTTGCGCAAGGAGAGCAGCTGAGACGTGTAAAATCTCAAACCTACTCTAACTCGTATCTGCTGCTTCCTTTGCTTTTACTCACTCTGGGCATGCCCTAGTTTACATAGCTGACTGCACCCCTAAAGGGAGGGGAAGGGGAGTGGTCGCAGTCAGTGGACAGGTAGAGATTGTTCTTGTTTTTGTTCGTTTTAACAAGACGTTTCCTCTTCTCTGCAGAGTTCTGCTTTATGCTGATGAACAGGAAACATCTTGTGCAGCACTCTTAATTACTTAACACAACATTCTTTATCAGTGTGTGTGTGTGTCACAGGCGTAAGCAATAGTTGCATTGTCATATATTCCTTCAATAGCGAGCATGATAACTTATCTACAATAATTCCAACACAGAGTCTTGGCTAAATGAGAGCATTCCTGCGTCATATACGGAAATGGATGGTTTCGCAGCGATCCGACTGGATAGAGACTGTGAAAAGACGGGCAAGAAGACAGGATGAGGGGTGTGTCTGTATGTGAACAAGCAGTGGTGTCATTTTGGACACATCACTGTGAAGGAACTGCTGGTGGTGAGTTTCAGACAATACTATCTCCCTTGTGAATTCTCTAACGTCATTGTCATGGTTACATACATCCCACCATCTGCTAATGCCATACTGGCAAATGACACAATAGTTAGAGTTGTTCACGACCTTCAAAGTCACACTCCAGATGCCCTTGTGATCATAAACGGAGATTTCAACCACTGTACCCTCTCCTCCTCACTGCCTTCTTTTAGACAGTTTGTCACCTGTCCAACAAGAAATGACAGAACTATTGATTTGTTTTACTGCAACATTGAAGACAGCTACTCTTCCACTGCTCTGCCACCACTGGGCAGCTCGGACCATAACCTGGTGCTCCTAACAACAAAATACAACTCACTGGCTCATAAGAAAGCAACTTCCACTAAATCAGTCCGTGTGTGGTCTAAGGACAAATGTGAGGAGTTAAGAGCCTGTTTTGACTGCAAAGACTGGTCTGTATTTACAGACGGGGTCAATTCCAATAATATTGATGAAGTAGCTGATTGTGTTACTGATTACATTAATTGTTGTACTTCTATGATCATCCCATGTAAAACCACCACCAAGTGTTTTCAAACAAGCCATGGGTTACTAAAGAAATCAAAAATACTATTAATATCAAAAAGGCTGCTTTTATGAGTAGGAATAAGGAGGAAATTAAATTGGCACAGAAAAATCTTAAGCGGGTCATAAGCAGTGTTGTGCAAGTTCACACTTTTCATAAACTAGTTCAAAGTTCAGTTCACATAGTTTAAAAATGAACAGTTCACGTTCATAGTTCACCATTTTCATTTTGAACTAGTTCAAATTCAGTTCATTTCAATATTTTTAGGTGAGAAGTACGAATGAAACGCCCCCCTATCCTACAACTGTTGTAGTGGTCTCCAACCCTGGTCCTCAGGACCCTGTCCTGCAGGTTTTACATGTTTCCTTGCTTCAGCACCCTGATACAAATGACTGTCATTAACAGACTTGTGCAGACCTGGATGACAAGCTGATGACGACCATTAATTACAATCAGGTGTGATGATGCAGGAAACATCTAGAACATGCAGGACAGGGGTCCGAGGACCAGGGTTGGAGACCCAGCTGTATACAATCATGTATTGTCCTCGTGGCTTTTCAACTTTCCTCAGAGGCTGTAAATCTCCAACAACGTAGTCCATTATCAGTGTGTCTACCTGTTGCTGGGAAATCCTCCCCCTGAAGGTGCAGCAGTGGGACTGGGGTCGTTTGGGGCTGTTGGGTCTTCATTGGTCTTTCTGGGAACTTTTTTGATTGTTAAGGACTTGGAGATATTTTCTCACACTGGACGGATGCTTTAACTCTGCTTGACGTTTACAATTTGAGGTTGATGAGCCCGACGCTTGGACATGTTTTCTCAGCGCAGGTGGACATAATTTGCACAGAAAGGTGAGATTTCTACCGTCGGACTCTTTGGGAGACGATGTGTAAAATTCCTGCAGATAATGATAAATGGACCATCATGTGACGGCTCGCTGACGCTGCGTCTGCAACGTCTCTCTTCACCTGTCAAGCCTGAATTATGGTTCCGCGTTAAATCGACGGCGTAGCCTACGCATTTGTGCGATGAGCAGCAGAGCTGAATTGTACCCATGGAAAATTTGCCAAATCTGCTCTGTCAATGCCACATTGGCATGATCTTATTGACTCTTGTTTTGAGATTTTGGTAAATAATTTGCTGAATAATTTCACAACCTTTTCCAGCTTTATTGTGACCTATAACCTGTACAATGCAATTGAAAAACAAACTGAAACCTTTAAAGGGGAATAATATAACATAAAAATGTAAAATAATGTGGTTGCATAAATATGCACACCCTTAACCTAATACTTTGTTGCAGCACCTTTGGCCTTTATTACAACACTCAGTCTTTTTGGGTAGGAGCCTATCAGCGTGGCACATCTTGCTGTGGCAATATTTACCCACTATTCTCTGCAAAACTGCTACAAATCTGACAGATGGCAAGGGCATCTCCTGTGCACAGCAGTCTTCAAATCATCCCACAGATGGGATTCAGGTCTGGAATCTGGCTGGGCCATTCCAAAAGCCTTCCAAACCCTCAACCTTATTCTGGTGAAGCCATTCTTTGGTTGATTTAGATGTGTGCATTGGGTCATTGTCGTGCTGAAAGATGAAGTTCCTCTCCATCTTCAGCTTTTTAACAGAAGGGCGAAGGTTTTGTGCCAACACTGACTGGTATTCCGAACTGTTCATAATTCCCTCCACCCTGACTAAGGCCCCAGTTCCAGCCCCAAAGCATGTTGCTGCCACCACCATGCTTCGCTGTGGGTATGGTGTTCTTTTGGTGATGAGCAGTGTTTTTGCGCCAAATATACCTTTTGGAATTATGTCAAAAAAGTTCAACCATGGTTTCATCAGACCATAACACATTTACCCACATGCATTTGGGAGATTTCAGATGTCTTTTTGCAAAATTAAGTTGGGCTTTGATGTCTTTCTTTGTAAGGCTTAAGGTTTGGCTTAAGGTTTTTCTCCCACTAGGGGAGTTTTTACCTGCCATTGTTTATGTAATAACTGCTCGGGGGTCATGTTCTGGGTCTCTGCAAAGCGTCTAGAGACAACTCTGTTGTATTAGACGCTATATAAATAAAATTGAATTGAATTGAATTGAATTAAGATGAGGCTTCCGTCTTGCCACCCTACCCCATAGCCCAGACTTATGAAGAAGACGGGAGATTGTTGTCACATGTACTACACAGCCAGTACTTGCCAGACATTCCTGCAGCTCCTTCAGTGTATCTGCCGGCCTCTTGGCAGCCTCCCTGACCAGTTTTCTTCTTGTCTTATCATCAATTTTGGAAGGACGTCCTGTTCTTGGTAATGTCACTGTTGTGCCCCATTTTCTCCACTTGATGATAACAGTCTTCACTGTGTTCCATGGTAAATGAAATTTCTGGGAAATCCTTTTGTAGCCTTCACCTGACTGATATCTTTGAATAAAGAGATCCCTCTGATGCTTTGGAAGCTCTCTGCGGACCATGGCTTGTGCTGGAAGATGTGGCTACAAAAATGTCGGGAAAAGCCAACTAGAACAGCAGAACTTTTGATCAGAAGCATTTTAATTTAACATGAGTTTGAATTGGTTAAATTTGAACACACCCCCAGATATAAAAAGGGTGTGCCAAGCAGTTTGTTTTCAATTGCATTATACAGGTTATAAGTCACATTAAAAGTGGAAAAAGTTGTGCAATTATTTGTCTTGCTCATTTTTTTACATCACAAAAAACTGGCAGTTGAACAGGGGTATTTAGACTTTTTATATCCACTTGTACATGGCCGACCACTCTCTGCACAGACAATCCTGAGCAGACTGCAGGCAGCCAATCTCCAGTCGAATGGGGATGTCAGGAGGCTGGCAATGCCCTTCACCTCCAGGCCCGTTTGTGCTGGTGTTGACAATACGTGCCCTGGAACATGAACATGTGGAGGAAAGTTTTGTTCAACAATGAGTCCAGATTCATAGGGTTATATCATAGGGTCAAAGTGTGGAGAGGATGGGGAGATCGCTATACTGATTGCTGAACCGATAGAGTAACATTTTTTGGTGAAAGCAGTGTGATGGTGCGGAGCGGCATCTTCCTTAACCCTTCTGCTGTCTTTGGATCAAGGGAGGGTGAAGGGAGAAAAGAAGGAATGAAGGAAGGGAGAAAGATGGAAGGAAGGAAAGAAGGAAGTAAGTAGGAAAGGGAGTAAGGATGGGAGAAGAGATGGAAGGGAGGAAAGAAGGGAGAAAAGATGGAAGGAAGGGAGAAAGGAGAAAAGAAGGAAAGAAGGAAGGAAGTAGGGAAGGGAATAAGGAAGAGAGAAAAGATGGAAGGAAGGGAGAAAGGAGAAAAGAAGGAAGGAAGTAGGAAAGGGAGTAAGGAAGGGAGAAAAGATGGAAGGAAAGAAGGGAGAAAAGATGGAAGGAAAGGAGAAAGGAAGGAAAGAAGGGAGAAATGAAGGAAAGAAGGGGGAAAGGAATGGAGAAAAGGAAAGAAGGAAGGAATGGAGAAAATAAGGAAAGAAGGAAGGAAAAGCAAAGAAGGTAATAAAGGAACAAATGACGAAAGGGAGGTAGGTAGAAAAAGGAGTAAAGGAGGGTAAAAAAGGAGGAAAAGAGGAAGGGAAGAAGGAAGGAGAGAGCATGGCAGGAGGAAAGAAGAATAGAAGAATTGGGTCATTTTGACCCAAAGACAGTACAAGGGTTAATGGAAAAACTAGGCTCGTCATCATTGGAGGCAATCTCAATGCAGAGAGATGTGGAGATGAGATTCTGTAACTAGTTGCAATCCCATATTTGCGACTGCTTACAAGAAATCAGATTATGGTCTTCACACAACTCTTTCAAATTGAACAATGTTAAGACAGAAATTCTTCTAATTGGTACCAAATCCACTCTCACTAGAAATGACAGTTTTTTGCTGACTATTGACAGCTCCGTAGTCCGTGGACAGCTTCCCTCACCTCGTGTTAAGAGTCTATGTGTCATCCTTGACAGCACTCTGTCTTTTGCTGCTCACATTAATAATGTTACACAGTCTTATTTCCACTTACAAAACACCAGCCGTCTCCATCCATCACTCACACCCAACAACACTGCACTTCTTGTTAATGCCCTTGTCAAATCCTGCATTGATTATTGTAATTCTCTCATTGGTTCACCACAAAAGCCTTTACATCAGTTACAGCTAGTTCAGAAGGCAGCTGCTCGTATCATCTCCAGAACCTCTTCAGAACACATCACACACATCCTCAAGCAGCTTCAATGTCCTCCACATTAAAAACAAGCAATTTGCTGGTTTAGTTTTTTAATTTTATTTTCAATTTTGATGGCATTTTGCTGAAGTTTTAATCTGATGCTGCTTTCTTATTATTTGTATAATTGATGTTCTCTGTTAGGGGTCCTTGAGTTTATATATATATGTGTGTGTGTGTGTGTGTGTGTGTGTGTGTGTGTGTGTGTGTGTGTGTGTGTGTGTGTGTGTGTGTGTGTGTTGGGTGTGTGTGTGTGTGTGTGTGTGTGTGTGTGTGTGTGTGTGTGTGTGTGTGTGTGTGTGTGTGTGTGTGTGTGTGTGTGTGTGTTGGGTGTGTGTGTGTGTGTGTGTGTGTGTGTGTTGGGTGTGTGTGTGTGTGTGTGTGTGTGTGTGTGTGTTGGGTGTGTGTGTGTGTGTGTGTGTGTTGGGTGTGTGTGTGTGTGTGTGTGTGTTAATGCTATGGCTGGCAGGTAATTGGGAGGTGACTAAAAGTCGTAGTTGACAGTAGTGATGGTGAGATGAAGCATTGAAGCCTTTCATCCAATTGTTTTGCTCCAGCATGAAGCTTCTTGAAGCTTCATTTGCTCTAGTAAGACATCTAGTGGACGCAAAGATATCAGTTGGCATCAATTTCAAGTGTATGGCATTTTGCAGAAAGCCTGTATATAAAACTGTCAGCAAAATAAAGATGTATGCAAAACATGTATATTGAAGTGGTGGCAGTACACTGTGTGTGTATATGAGGGACGAAAAATGACAAAACCACAAATAATTACACATATAAATGGATAAATACATAAATTAATAAATAAGTAAGTATGATTTGCTAATGAAAGAGGCTAATTATTTTTTTAACTTGTATTTGTCTATTTATTCATGTATATGTGTATTTATTTATTTTATATTTATTTGTTGTTTTGTCATTTTTTTGTCCCTCATATGTGTGTATGTATATATATATATATATATATATATATATATATATATACATACACACATACACATAATTTATTACTGTCAGTTTTGAAAATGATTACATGGAAATTATGAAAATACATATATCATATACAGTGACGTACGAGTGGTTGAGGTTGGGGTATGGACAATGATTGTCCTTTTGTAACGTCGAGTTAGGGCTAGTGACACATCATTGGTTTTTATTCAAAAACAACAGTTTCTCCAAACTATCTCGAACTCTCTCCAAACTGTCTCCAAACTCTCACTGACGGCAACTCTCCATCAAACACACATATTTTGAACGGAGCCTGAGGGGTTTATATCGCTGTCAGAACTGGCGGCAAAATCTGAACTACCTCCTGAATCAGTCACATGGTACAGCCAGGCAGCGAGGTTTCGCAGCAAGGATTCTCAGCGAGGATTCTCAGCGAGGTTTCGCATCATTTTCAGCTCCGCCCCTGATTGAAGTCAGCCTCATTACACGCATAGCAGGAACCCCCACTAATTTTCTAGTTTGTAAATGTTCTACCATAGCTTAGATTCTGTCACGGCTCAGACAGGACAGAGAACCCAAATGCACAACACCAGGCAGAATCAGAGTCCAAGAGGCTTTAATCTTGTCAAAGGCAGGCAGGGGTCAAACCGGGCAGACAGGCAGATCAGGCAAACAAAAACCAAAGGGGCAGGCAAAAATCCATAAACCGGAATCAGGCAGGGTCGCAGACAGGCAGGCAGGCAGGAACAGAACAGGATCAGGCTGGAAAAGCGAGGCATAAACACTCGACAATCTGGCAAACTGGAAGGTGGAAATGGGCCGGTATATGAGGGGAACTGCTGAGGGAAACCAGGTGTGGAGCTGGGTGGGGAAGCACATGAAGGGAATGAGTGGATCTCTGGCTGATTAGGGTGGCAGGATCTGGAAAGACAGGGGAGTGAGTTAAACAGTAAAAAAAACCTACCCTACACTGTGAAACTGTGACAGATTCATACAGTATGAATATTGATATTCATAGTATGATATTTAGTTTTTTCCTCGTTCAAGAGTGATTTTTGTTTGTAAAGTTTCCACCAAAGCTTAGATTTATAGCCCTTTGTTTATTCCTCATTAAAAAAAAGATTTTTTTTGTTTGTAAACTTATATCCTAGCTTAGATTCATAATTATTTATTTTTTTCCTCTTTAAGAGTGATTTGTATCTGTAGCCAAATTATTTTATATAGGCAGGTTTTTCCTCCACACGGAGCGTTTCGTGTTTATTTGTTTTTTTATTAGTTATTTTTCCCTCTTCTTGGAGTGTTTATTCTCTCTATAGTCAGAGTATAGTGTCTAGTTTTGTTTGTAGCCAATTGTTTGTCACTCGGCCTGAGGTCTCCGGTGAATTCAATAAAAGCCTGTTGTTATCTAATATCTCTGCATCTGAGTCCTGCATTGAGTCTCGGCCTGACAATTTGTATTACATTCACTAATAGTATTCCCATGTTATTTGAATAGATCGATGTGCCTTTTTTTTTACATTCTGTACAAAGCATATCATTTAGTTTTTTTTTACATGTTGAATAATGGATCACTTATGCATTTTAGATTTCAGGAACCAGGTAGCAGCAGCCCCAGCCGATGAAGTGAGTGATCTTCAGGTCACTCAGATGTGTGTTTGGATAATACACATGTCTGTCCTGCTGACAGCATTCATACCGTTCAAAACTATTTGATTGCCTTTTCTTTTTGTAGTCCTTAGCACGTGGAGGGAAGGCAGCCTGAAGAAGGCTATAGGTAGCCCCAAGTGGCGACGGAAGTGCCATTGAGCTTACTCGTGTGTGTTTCGATAATACAGATCCACAGTGCAAAATATAACACAATAATAAAATGTCTACAGGTGAATTATACAATGATGGAAAGAAACAAGTGAAACAAAGAAGAAACGCATATTTTTCTTTAGAATCTACTTCATTATTTTCTGATACAATAGCGGTAGTTACAATCCCGGGGGAATATACACTGATTTATCTTCCAATGTGTGGCGCAGTACGTTTATAGAGCAGAGCCATTTTTGCACAGATGCCTACATGTTTTTCCTTGGCAATTTACCTGGAGTTAATCTTTCTTGATAATTCCAAATAAGATTGATAGCAGTTCACAATAAGGTGTCATGAACAGGGTTGGGCAGGATGATTTCAGTTATTAGGGATTTCTACAGAGCATCAGCACAGACCCCTAGGGTGAACACACCTGCTCGGCTCAGCCGCAGAGATATCACACTGTAACGTGCAATAAGGTTTTTAATATTGAAATATTTGATTTTGTCTACATAAAGACTTGTTAATGGCCACGGTTACATGATGTTTTTAATTCGGAATTATTTATTCCGAATTAAACTATTTTCCTTTGAGTTTACATGGAAATAGTAATTCTGAATTGAGGTTTACATGAAAACATGTTTGATGGTCTTTCTCCAATTCCTCTACAGATCTGGGGGTTGGGAAGGTTCTGATTGGATAGGGGGGGGACTGGAAGTTAAACTACCGGAAGAAAAACTAACTTTGAAAAGCTCACCATTTGTATGTTTCCTGTTTCCATCTGTTCTTTTAATGATTTCTATTTATTAAATAAATGGTCTCTGCTCTTGACCAGCGTTTACTGCTGCTGCATCTTGAAACTTTTCAAGTTCAACTTTTTCCGTTTGGAAAACCAGCCCAGAGTGGAATATAAGAGAGATATGGAGACAGACGGGCGAGGGAACGAGCAGCGCAGAAAGACCGGGATTAATTTAAAGCGGAATGAGTGTAAACATGATTGCAGAATTATTCTATTCGGATTTAAAATCGGAATAAACCAGCCACTTACTTTGGAATTAAGTTTAATTCGGAATGGCCATTTTCATTCAGAATTAGGTGTAACATGGTAATTTTTACTCATTTTAAATCGGATTTAATTTTAATTCTGAATTAAAGAGGAATTTTCCCATGTAAACGCACTGATTGTTACACACAGTAGCTTTCATCCTCACATCTAACTGATATTTGACACTGATGCCGATGATCTGCTTGACCTGTTTCTGTAATCCTTACGTTCAACACAGTGGGAGACGTGGACGGGGACAATGTGCTTAACAATGTTGCTGCAGAAGTCAAACCGGGCCGAGCTGATGAGGATGAGGGGACTGAAGGAAATATGACAGAGCATCGTACATTAAGTGAATTATCTCAGCTGAGAGTGAAGGCGTATGTGATCCAGGCAACTGCTGCCCAGTGTACCACAGTCTCTGCAGCCAAGGCCTTGTCTGCTTTCATTGGAATAAACCAACGTAAAGCTGATTCATGGTCATGCTGGGTGGTTTGTTGTGGCAGTACATCAGAGGTTTCCACTTGTTACACAGACGCTGATGATGAGGAGATTGTTTCCACTATGTGTGTGTGTGTGTGTGTGTGTGTGTGTGTGTGTGTGTGTGGCTCATAGGTACTATGATGATGATGATGATGATGATGATGATGTGAAAAAAAGTTTTTCTGTGCTACGGGGCAGAAAAGATACGATGTGGGGTCAGATGAAAATGAATTTAACAGGATCTAATGCGACTTGGATGCATCGATTTCACCAGTGTCTCCATTGTTTTGGTCACTGTTGTAGCATCTCCTCGCGTTATCAGTGCACATTCATGTACTTTCTTTAACCCTTGTACTGTCTTTGAGTCAAAATGACCCAATTCTTCCTTCCTTCTTTCCTCCTGCTCTGTCCTTCCTTCTTCCTTTCCTCTTTTCCTCCTTTTTTACCCTCCTTTACTCCTTTTTCTTCCTACCTCCCTTTTGTCATTCGTTCCTTTATTACCTTCTTTGCTTTTCCTTCCTTCTTTCTGTATTTTCTCCATTCCTTCCTTCTTCCATCCTCACTTCCTTCTTTTCTTCCTTCCTTCCTTCCTTCTTTTCTCCCTTCCTTCTTTTCTCCCTTCCTTCCTTCTTTCCTCCCTTCCTTCTTTCCTCCCTTCCTTCCTTCCTTCTTTTCTCCCTTCCTTCTTTTCTCCCTTCCTTCCTTCTTTCCTCCCTTCCTTCTTTCCTCCCTTCCTTCCTTCCTTCCTTCCTTCTTTTCGCCCTTCCTTTCTCCCTTCCTTCCTTTCTCCCTTCCTTCTTTTCTCCCTTCCTCCTTCTTTTCCTTCTTTTTTCCCTTCCTTCCTTCTTTCTTTCCTTTTCTTCATTCCTTCCTCCCTCCCTTCCTTCCTTCCTCCCTTCCTTACTCCGTTTCCTACTTCCTTCCTTCTTTCCTTCTTTTCTCCTTTCTTCCTTACTTCTTTCTTTCCATCTTTTCTCCCTTTCTTACTCCCTTTCCTACTTACTTCCTTCTTTCCTTCCTTCCATTTTTTTCCCTTCCTTCATTCCTTCTTTTCTCCCTCCCCCCTCCCTTGACCCAAAGACAGCACACGGGTTAACCCCACTCAGATGAATAAGGCTTTTACCTGAGCTGAATCCAGAGAGCATGTAAAAATATCACCACCCACTATTCTGTAAACTTCCCCAGGTTTTAAGGCAGATGGCGAGCGGCGTTCTGCCAGGAATGCTGAGCTTTACGAGGCTGAGATGTGCTGTTAGGCATCGTGTGTGATACCTCATTATACATCTCACATATGGACAGCAAGAACAGACTCACCTTGAGCTGTTGTTGTAAAAAACTGACCACACCAGGGGCCTCGTGATCAAAACGTCCGTGGATTTCAACGTGAATCTGTGCGTGGAATTTTCACGTACGCAAAAAAAAATTCAGATGTTCAAAACTGTGCGTATACGCCCAAATCCACGCAGGTTCCTTTGAACATCACAATCAGCGTAGATTTGAGCGCACATGATTTGATTTGATTTATTCACACTCACACATGTGAATTGGTCTCCTGGAGAATCAAAAGCTTATGATAGGAGCATGTGAACATAAATACAGTAGACAGGAATACATACACAAAACAAAACAACATGCACATTACACTAGACTACCACTTACATACAACATATCACATTACAAACACTTAACATGAAACATTTTGTGATCCCGGAGTGTACATTTATATATATGAGCTTAACAATTGTTTATTTAACTGCCGTTTAAATATGGAGATGGACTGACTTTTTAGGGCTCATCATTCAACTTGTTCCAGATCTGTGTTTCCCCGACACACAACACTCATACTTGTTCCCACAAGTTTACGTTTTTTCCCTATAATAAGGTGTTTATGTCTAGTATTGTGGGTGTGCTGGGGAACAACGGAGATTGGGATGAGTTGAGTTAGTCTGGGATTCAAACCTGAGACCACCTGATATATTGTACATGCATTATGGAAGTAGTTCTATTCTTTAAGGTGAAGAAAACCATAGTGGGCAAACAGGTGGCGAGTAGGTGAATTAAATTCAGTCCAGGAGATGGCACGGATAATGTTGTTCTGTATAACTTCTATTTTTTTTTAGATAACTGGGGTAAGTATTACACCAAATAATATTGTAGTAATTTAAATGTTGTTCAAACAAGGTTTTATAAAGAGTGAGAAGGGCAGAGCGTGGAAGCAGGTGTCTCAGTTTGAAAAACAGACCGACATATTTAGATAGTTTTCCACAAGGTGATCTATATGACATTTAGTTTACTCTCTTTATTTCTTCACCATTTATTACGATCAGAAAGGCCAAATTTTCCATATTTATTCGTTTTTTTATTGAAACAAAATAATATATAATTTGTTTTCTTAATATTAAGAGAGAGTTTATTTACTTTAAACCAAATGTCCACTTTAGAGAGCTCATTATTAAGGAGGTCTTGGAGTTCATGAATGTTTTTATGTGATATAAAAAGGTTTGTATCATCAGCAAAAATTATTTTTTGGAAGACCTTTGAGCAGTTGACCAGATCATTTGTATAAATAATAAAGAGTAATGGCCCTAAAATAGAACCCTGAGGAACCCCATATTTGATGTGTCTATATTGAGATTTGTTGTCATGGATGTGTACATATTGTTGTCTCTGTGAAAGGTAACTAGTGAACCATTTAAGAGCTGTTGTCTCTGATCCCGTAGTGGGTCAATTTATTAAGCAGTATGTTATGATCTATGGTATCAAAGGCCTTTGAGAGGTCCAGAAACACCAACGCCATATTCACCTTTATCTAATGCATCGTTTACCCTTTCGAGGAGATCAAGTACAGCCATACAGGTAGTGCTTTTTTTTTCCTGAAACCATACTGAGATGCCATCCATCCATCCATCCATCCATCCATCCATCCATCCATCCATCCATCCATCCATCGTCCGCTGCTTATCCGTTCCCGGGTCGCGGGGCAGCAGTCTCAACAGAGATGCCCAAACATCCTTCACTGCTGACACTTCCTCCAGCTCTTCCTCCAGCTCTTCCTCCATCTCTTCATCCAGCTCTTCCTCCAGCTCTCAGGGGGGAGTCCGAGGCGTTCCCAGGCCAGCCGAGAGACATAGTCTCTCCAGCGTGTCCTGGGTCTTCCCCGGGGTCTCCTACCGGAGGGACATGCCTGGAACACCTCCCTAGAGAGGAGGGACATGCCTGGAACTCCTCCCTAGGGAGGAGGGACATGCCTGGAACACCTGCCTAGGGAGGAGGGACATGCCTGGAACACCTCCCTAGGGAGGAAGGACATGCCTGGAACACCTCCTTAGGGAGGAGGGACATGCCTGGAACACCTCCTTAGGGAGGAGGGACATGCCTGGAACACCTCCCTAGGGAGGAGGGACATGCCTGGAACACCTCCCTAAGGAGGAGGGACATGCCTGGAACACCACCCTAGGGAGGCGTCCAGGAGGATCCGGTACAGATGTCCAAGCCATCTCAGCTGACTCTTCTCAATGTGAAGGAGCAGCGGCTCGACTCCGAGCTCCTCCCGGGTGACCGAACTCCTCACCCTATCTCTAAGGGAGCGTCCAGCCACCCTGCGGAGGAAACTCATCTCTAAGGGAGAGTCCAGCCACCCTGCGGAGGAAACTCATCTCTAAGGGAGAGTCCAGCCACCCTGCGGAGGAAACTCATCTCTAAGGGAGAGTCCAGCCACCCTGCGGAGGAAACTCATCTCTAAGGGAGCGTCCAGCCACCCTGCGGAGGAAACTCATCTCGGCCGCTTGTATCCGTGATCTCGTCCTTTCAGTCATTACCCAAAGTTCATGACCATAGGTGAGGGGAGGTGCGTAGATTGACCGGTAAAATTAATTCAGGTCTTTCTTTCTGCTCGTTCCCTCGCCCGTCTGTCTCCATGACGCTTATATTCCACGCTGGGCTGGTTTTCCAAACAAAGTTTCAAGATGGCAGCACGCAGTAAATGCTGGTCAAGAGCAGAGACCATTTATTTAATAAATAGCTCGGAGGACCTGGAAATAATTAAAAGAACAGATGGAAACAGGAATCACTTTTCAAAATTGTGAGCTTTTCAAAGTTGTAGCGGCTAAGCGGCTAAGTTAGTTTTTCTTCCGGTAGACGTAACTTCCGGTCCGCTCCCCTATCCAATCAGAACCTTCCCAACCCCCAGACCTTAAGAGGAATTGGAGAAAGACCATCAAACGTGTTTTCCATGTAAACCTCAATTCAGAATTACTATTTCCATGTAAACTCAAAGGAAAATAGTTTAATTCTGAATTATTTAATTCTGAATAATTAATTCAGAATTAAAAAACATCATGTAATTGTGACCAACGTGAAGGAGCAGCGGCTACGTCTCAGACCTCTGGGCTTCTCCACCCATCTCTTAAGGAGTGCCCACACCCCCTGGAGAGGAAACTAATTTTGGTCGCTTGTGTCCGCAATCTCTTTCTTTCAGACCCACAGCTTGTAACCATAGGTAAAGATAGACAGACCAAACCAAATGTACTCTACTTTTGAAAATATGGTCTTAGTCCAGGGGTGTTATGGAGCTTATGGGCACACTCACTTTCTGAGGTTCTTCAAGAAACCCTTGCAGTTCAAATATTTGACCATTTTCACATAAATGATTTGCGTCTCTTGGCCTCAGGTTCCACATTTGGGCGTTCAGGAAGCAGAAACAAGCTTTTGTTTGATTCTGCTTCATGTTAAAATGGACAGTGAAGAATGAGTCAAAGTTAAAAGTCTGTTGTCTCCTTGCCAAGCTGTTTTTAGAAATTTGTAACATTTGTACATGGTGCAGCATCCTCTGCTGGTGGCGAAGAGCATCTCTGAATTCACAACACTGGAACCTGCAGCGTGGGAGTGAGGGGGGCAGGGTAACGGCCCGGTCAGGCGGAGGAGAGATTTGTCCGTCAAGACTCCTCTCCCTGGCCCTGTCCCTTCTCAACCTTTCCCCAACCCTGAACCTAACCTGGGGCTTACTGATTGGGCCGGAGCTTCGGGAGCTGCGTGCTGGCATGTGGTCCCCACCCCCGGTCATCCCGTTGCTGCTTCCACCTGCCTGCGGTCCCCACCCCCGGTCATCCCGTAGCTGCTTCCACCTGCCTGCGGTCCCCACACCCGGTATTCCCGCTGCTGCTTCCACGTGCCTGCTATCCCCACCCCCGGTCATCCCGCTGCTGCTTCCACCTGCCTGCTGTGTGCTGCTGACGTCCCCGACCCCCAGTCTGGCCCTCGGCAGGAGGGTCCCCCCTTATGATCCAGGTCCTGCTCAAGGTTTCTTCCCTCCTAAAGGGGAGTTTTTCTTGCCACTGTTTGGCTTAAGGTTTTTCTCCCACTAGGGGAGTTTTTACCTGCCATTGTTTATGTAATAATTGCTCGGGGTTTATGTTCTGGGTCTCTGGAAAGCGTCTGGAGACAACTTTTGTTGTATTAGACGCTATATAAATAAAATTGAATTGAAATTGGAGATATACTGATGCAGTTGGAATAAGACGAGATAAGATGGACTGTATTCCATTCATCTCCAATGATCTTATTTACTTTCTCAAAAGGTGTCCTTTTTATTAGGATGTGGCACTATACAAATAAAATAGCATTAAATGATTAGAATCAGCTGCAACGTTTAATGTAAAGGGCCCTAAAAGTGAACACATATTTGCACGTTCATCCTGGCAATATTTACATGCTCAAGACACATGGGAAATACAGTATAACTGATAAAAACTTAATTATGATTAATTAAATAAAGGATATATTCAGTTCAATCAAAAGGAGAGGAAAAAAATCCATGTTTTGGCTCTCCTTTAACCAGATGGTTTTCCTCAGGCAGGTGATTAATCAGGCAGTTTACATCAGCTTAAACTGACTGCATGTGAGTGCTTCATGAAAACTGTAAGTGAGAGATGGTAGTGGACTCTGAAAAGAAGAGTGTAGAAACATCCCAGCAAAGTGCCTTTTTAATCTACAAAAAAAGGCTTGCAATATTCACAGCGTTATTGTGCTTTTCACCCTCGCGAGAGGAAAACTGCTCAGCCCCCCCCATCTTCATGTGAAGCCGCAGAATTGTAGGCGGTTGCGCTTTCTGTGTCACATGACTGGAACTTTCTTTTATGAAATTTGTAAGAAATTGTACTGTCAAAAAAAGCAAAATCATGTATATCACAACCAATTTGGAAACACAAACTTTATTTATATCCCGCCTTTTATCCAACCGCAGGTAGACCAAGGACACACTGAAGAGATTATTTCTATTATATTTTTTTTATATCGTTTGAGATACTATTATATCTTAAACTCAAAAGCCATTTAAATGATAAAGCTTATTTGAAACTGAATGTGTCTGTATTGATGAATTGTTTAAATTTCACTATAAATGTTTGGATTTTGTGCAGTGACGTTATCCTTATGTCATACTTTATGTAAAAATCTGAAAAAACGCTATTTATTGTGATTAACACTCATGAGTTTGTGTAATAAGGCATATATAGCCACACATTAGAAGATTTGGGATAAAATGACACAAAATGAAACCTATGAAACAAAACTTTGAACTTTGAACCCTTAGAACCCGGCGGTGGACACCAGAAGTACAGGATGCCATCAGACTGAAGAAGGAGTCCTACCGGGCTATGTTAGCCTGTGGGACTCCTGACGCAGTAGATGGGTACCGGCAGGCCAAGCGAGCCGCGGCTCGAGCGGCCCTGGAGGCAAAAACCCGGGTCTGGGAGGAGTTCGGTGAGGCCATGGAGTAAGACTTTCGGTCGGGCTCGAGGAAATTCTGGCGGACCGTTCGGCGCCTCAGAAGGGGGAAGCAGTACTCTGCCGGCACCGTTTACAGAGTACCTCAAGTCTCTGGATGTCGTTGGGCTGTCTTGGTTGACACGCCTCTGCGACATTGCATGCAGGAAGGGGACAGTACCGCTGGGGTGGTCCCTCTTTTTAAAAAGGGGGACCGGAGAATGTGCTCCAACTATAGGGGGATCACACTTCTCAGCCTCCCCGGGAAAGTCTACGCCAGGGTACTGGAGAGGAGATTACGGCCGATAGTTGAACCTCGGATTCAGGAGGAACAATTCGGTTTTCGTCCCGGTCGTGGAACACTGGACCAGCTCTACACCCTCCGCAGGGTGCTCGAGGGTTCATGGGAATTTGCCCAACCAGTCTACATGTGTTTTGTGGATCTGGAGAAGGCATTTGACCGTGTCCCTCGTGCCATTCTGTGGGGGCTCAGTGAGTATGGAGTCCGGGGCCCTCTATTAAGGGCTGTCCGGTCTCTGTATGATCGGAGCAGGAGTTTGGTTCTCATTGCTGGCAGTAGATCAGACTTGTTCCCGGTGCATGTTGGACTCCGGCAGGGCTGCCCTTTGTCACCGGTCCTGTTCATAATTTTTATGGACAGGATTTCTAGGCGTAGCCAGGGGCCGGAGGGGATCCGGTTTGGGAACCACAGGATTTCATCTCTGCTTTTTGCAGATGATGTTGTCCTGTTGGCTTCATCGGACCGGGACCTTCAGCATGTGCTGGGGCAGTTTGAGGCCGAGTGCGACGCGGCAGGGATGAGAATCAGCACCTACAAGACCGAGGCCATGGTTCTCCATCGGGAAAGGGTGGCGTGCCTTCTCCGGGTGGGTGGAGTAGTCCTGCCTCAGGTGGAAGAGTACAAGTATCTCGTGATTTTGTTCACGAGTGAGGGAAAGATGGAGCGTGAGATTGACAGACGGATCGGTGCAGCGTCTGCAGTTATGTGATCGATGTACCGTACCATCGTGGTGAAGAAGGAGCTGAGTCGAAAGGCGAAGCTCTCGATTTACCGGTCAATCTGCGCACCTACCCTCACCTATGGTCATGAACTTTGGATAGTGACCGAAAGGACAAGATCGCGGATACAAGCGGCCGAGATGAGTTTCCTCTGCAGGGCGGCTGGACGCTCCCTTAGAGATAGGGTGAGGAGTTCGGTCACCCGGGAGGAGCTCGGAGTCGAGCCGCTGCTCCTTCACATTGAGAGGAGTCAGCTGAGGTGGCTTGGGCATCTGTATCGGATCCTCCTGGACGCCTCCCTAGGGAGGTGTTCCAGGCATGTCCCTCCGGGAGGAGACCCCGGGGAAGACCCAGGACACGCTGGAGAGACTATGTCTCTCGGCTGGCCTGGGAACTTCCTCCAGCTCCTCCGACTCCCCTTGGAAGAGCTGGAGGAAGTGTCTGGGGTGAAGGAAGTCTGGGCATGAAGATGGATGGATGGATGGATGGATGGATGGATGGATGGATGGATGGGCGGATGGATGGATGGATGGATGGTCTGGGTCAAGAGAAGGTTTTTTAAGTAAAGTTTTAACTACTGCAATTTTGAAAACCTGTGGTTCACATCCTAAGTTTAGGGATAAGTTGATAAGTTGATCTGGTCCAGTATTGTCGTGCCAATAAGAGAAAGAACATTTTTGAATCGTCGATTCGGGATGGGGTCTAACATACATGTGGTTGATTTAGCTCTATTGATGACTGAGGTCAGCTCAACAAGGTCTATAGGATAGGAAAACGAATAATACAAGTAATTCCTCATGCATCATATGGGAACTCTGTATGAATGATATCAAAACGTAATATCATCAAATTTTAACCGATAGCAGAGTGTGAAAAGACAAAGTACCCAAAGTGCAGCTTTTCTGTTGACCACAGGAAACCTTCAACTCATTTCTATCTCTCCTGAAAGGACATGCGAGCAGCACAAACTCCATACTTCTTCCCCAACTGGCCGTCTGTCCGTAGAGTGACTTATGCATCTGTAATATGCAGCCAATTTGGAGCTGTCATCCTCACCTCATCACACAAGCCCATGAGCATGTAAACGAACAGACGCTGGTATAAATATTTGCATTATGTGTGTGTGTGTGTGTGTGTGTGTGTGTGTGTGTGTGTGTGTGTGTGTGTGTGTGTGTGTGTGTGTGTGTGTGTGTGTGTGTGTGTGTGTGTGTTTATGTGTGTGTGTGTGTGGGAGGGGGGGGGGGGGGGGGGGGCTGTGTGTCAGGCAGGAAGTTTGTGGACAGGTGTGGAGATAGAAGCTGAGGTTTGTTCTTGTTCATCTGTGAACGGTGGCAGGCGTTTGAGAGGTAAAAAGCCCTTATAATGAGAACTCTGCTGCTGGCAGGATTGGGAGGGGTTGAGGATGTGTGTGTGTGTGTGTGGGTGTGGGTGGGTGGGTGGTTGGGGGGCAGGGGGGGGTTAAGAAAACTTTAACCAGAAAGAAACTATGAGGTTGGTGTCGTCTGCTCACTGTGGTTGGAAAAAAATGGATACCACTGAAACATCTGCTTGCAACAGTTAATACCCCTCTTAATCCGATCTTACTGGGTCTAGCATTAGGCAAATAAGAAAAATAATTTGCACCAATTATGGTCAAGGACTCAAAACCATGTCCGATGACACCACCCACGAGTCTTTATGTCAAACCCTTCAAAAGTTATGCCAGAAAATAGGGACTATCAAATATTGACCAATTAGAAGAAGGGGCTGATTCAGGCCAATGACGGTCAAGTACTCAATACCGAGTCCGATGACACCACCCACATGTCTTTATCACAACCCGTTCAAAAGTTATGGCAGAGAATAGGGACTATCAAAGTCCCTATTAAGAAGGGGCGGGAAGAAGTTATGGCAAAAAGTTGGGGGCACGGTGGCGCAACTGGTAGTGCAGCCGTCTCACAGCAAGAAGGTCCTGGGTTCAATTCCGGCCGGGGAAAAAACATGCAACAGTCCTGGGCTATACACTGCCCCCTCTGGCCAGCCGGGGCGCCAGATGGGGTGGGGAGGATCTGGCCGGAATAACATGATCCTTCCACGTGCTACGTCCGGCCGGAGAAACCCCATCCTGTCTGGTGAAATGATGCGGCCTGTTCACTCCTCAGGTTAAGAAGGAGACCTGAGCTCAGTGCGGGCCCTCCCGGGGTTGGTAGAGGGGAGCAATGCCCAGGACAGGAGCACTGGGTGATGAAAATGGGAAAAAATCAGGGATAAAAAAGAAAAAAAAATGAAAGTAGGAACTATCAAATATGGACCAATCAGATGACGCTTTTGACTGAGAAAAGCAATGCTGATGGAGACGCACATTTTGATGTATAACACACCTGGGTGCACGTTACGGTTCGGGCCGTATTAACTGCAGAAGGAATGGCATAAATTGCGCCAAAATTACACGATTAATTCAGAATGGCCAACTTCCTGTTTGGTTTCGGCCATGGCGCCAAGAGACTTTTCTTTAAGTTGCGACATGATACAGGTGCGTACCGATTTTTGTGCATGTACGTCAAACTGTATTGTGGGGCTTGACGCACAAAGTTTTCTAGGGGGCGCTGTTGAGCCATTTTGCCACGCCCATTAATGCAAACCATTAAATATAAAATTTTTCGCCAGACCTGGCTTGCCTGCAAAACTTGGTGACTTTTGGGGCACGTTTAGGGGGGCAAAAAGGCCCTCCTTTTGTCGGAAGAAAGAAGAAAGAAAGAAAAATTCCTACAGATACCATAGGGCCTTCGCACTGGAAGTGTATCCATCCATGCATCCATCTTCTTCCGCTTATCCGGAACCAGGTCGCGGGGGCAGCAGACTCAACAGAGATGCCCAGACTTCCTTCACCCCAGACACTTCCTCCAGCTCTTCGAGGGGAGTCCGAGGCGTTCCCAGGCCATCCGAGAGACATAGTCTCTCCAGCGTGTCCTGGGTCTTCCACGGGGTTTCCTCCCGGAGGGACATGCCTGGAACACCTCCCTAGGGAGGAGGGACATGCCTGGAACACCTCCCTAGGGAGGAGGGATATGCCTGGAACTCCTCCCTAGGGAGGCGTCCAGGAGGATCCGGTACAATTCAATTCAATTCAATTTTATTTATATAGCGTCTAATACAACAGTTGTCTCTAGACGCTTTACAGAGACCCATACCCAGAACATGACCCCCGAGCAGTTATTACATAAACAATGGCAGGTAAAAACTCCCCTAGTGGGAGAAAAACCTTAAGCCAAACAGTGGCAAGGAAAAACTCCCCTTTAGGAGGGAAGAAACCTTGAGCAGGACCAGGCTCATAAGGGTGGACCCTCCTGCCGAGGGCCAGACTGGTGGGTCAGGGACGGCAACAGCACAGCAGGCAGGTGGAAGCAGCAACGGGATGACCAGGGGTGGGGACCGCAGGCCAGCACGCAGCTCCCGAAGCTCCGGCCCAATCAACAAGTCCCAGGTTGGGGTGCAGGGTCAGGAAAAGACTTGTGCTCCGTAATGCAAGCTACAAGCCACCCACGACCACCTGCAGAGAGAGAAAAGGGAGGAGAAGGGGGGCCAGCAACGGGATGACCAGGGGTGGGGACCGCAGGCCAGCACGCAGCTCCCGAAGCTCCGGCCCAATCAGCAAGTCCCAGGTTGGGGTGCAGGGTCAGGGAAAGACTTGTGCTCCGTAATGCAAGCTACAAGCCACCCACGACAGTACACCCACGACGGTACAGATGCCCAAGCCACCTCAGCTGACTCCTCTTAATGTGAAGGAGTAGCGGCTCGACTCCGAGCTCCTCCCGGGTGACCGAACTCCTCA
The DNA here is from genome assembly GCF_033807715.1 of Cololabis saira. NCBI lineage: Eukaryota > Metazoa > Chordata > Actinopteri > Beloniformes > Belonidae > Cololabis > Cololabis saira. The sequence continues at coordinate 3,149,333 of NC_084589.1, forward strand.
CCCTATCTCTAAGGGAGCGTCCAGCCACCCTGCGGAGGAAACTCATCTCTAAGGGAGCGTCCAGCCATCCTGCGGAGGAAACTCATCTCGGCCGCTTGTATCCGCGATCTTGTCCTTTCGGTCACTACCCAAAGTTCATGACCATAGGTGAGGGTAGGTGCGTAGATTGACCGGTAAATCCCCTTTCGACTCATCTCCTTCTTCACCACGATGGTCCGGTACACCGACCGCATAACTGTGGACGCTGCACCGATCCGTCTGTCAATCTCACGCTCCATCGTTCCCTGACTCATGAACAAGACCCCGAGATACTTGAACTCCTCCACCTGAGGCAGGACTTCTCCACCCACCCGGAGAAGGCACGCCACCCTTTCCCGGTGGAGAACCATGGCCTCGGTTTTGGAGGTGCTGATTCTCATCCCTGCCGCGTCACACTCGGCCTCAAACCGCCCCAGCACATGCTGAACACTGTAAGTGCTCGGGCCCTAATAAAAAAGGAAAAGTCCTACAGATACAATAGGGCCTTCGCACTGTAAGTGCTCGGGCCCTAAACAATTAATTTAAGTTGAAGGATTCCTGAATGAATCTTCCTGGTGGCTTGAATATAAAAGCTGTCTCTGAGTCGTGTATCTTCTACCAGATGGCAGAGGGGTGAATATATTGTAACTGGGATACCATACTTTTTACAATTCTGTATTGATTTTCCCATCATCAAAAAGAACTCAATCCAGAGACAAGGTGTACTTGTTGTCAATAATAATCATGCAGGTTAGTTCAAAGCATTACCTGGCAATTGGTGTTGTGGGTCCTTGTAGGGGATGTCCAGGATGTCTCCTTGAAGTGCCGTTGGTGCCATGAACCTCAAACACAGCTTCCTGATGAATTTCGTCATCTGCATAATGTAATGTCCAAAAAGATTCAAATGCATTATGAATTGCAATTGCTACTCAGGTCAATGACTATGAGTACACTTAAGTTTAGATAATTAAGTTATTTTATCTCTCTATACAAGTAATGTATCAAGGAACACATGTAATGTACATAATAAATATATCAGCTGTTTTTAAATTAGATAGCTTTGGATAATTGAATTGTCTTTCTTGACAAAGCAGCACAACCTATATTTCACAGGGGTGTTGCACTTAATAAAGGAGACATCAAAAAACCCTCCCATTAAAAACTGATGCTAATTATCTGGGAAATGTTCTCTAACTGCAGCCAAGTTGTCATTCCTTGTGTCAAACCAGGCATTGTGAATTTGTTGTAACATTAAAACAGGAGACACCTTACTCTTTGTAGATCATCGGAGCTCCAGTGGTTCCCTCAGCTGAATGGAACTTTCAGCTTCGGAAGATCAGGCAGTGATTCCAGGATGCTTTATTTTCATTGGTTGCTGGATTACGTCTTACCCAGATACAAAAGATACGTTTTTCTGATTGGCTTTTCGTGTAGCCCATTCCTTTTTTTTTGATTGGCTGATGAGGGGCACCTCACAGCAGACGTGCTTGATTGCTCCATAGTGAGGGCAGCGCGACCAGCGCGTTGCGGCAAATTAAATAGCCTAGAGTTTTTTTTTCATTGCGAGAAATACGATCTGTGGTGGGAGAGCGTGACTTAAGACCGAAATGAGTCCTTTTGGATTTAAAAGGGTCAAAATGTACATCTGAACTTTCAATGCAGAAGTGACATAGAGTGTTCAGTACAGCAGTTTTACAGAACGGAGCAGGTTTTAGACAAAATAGCATGCAGCTCTTAAAACAACATGTTTGCAGTTGTGTAAGACAGTTAAACCAAAACTGCACAGACACAATACTGGTCTGACCTGAGTGGACTTATAATGACTTCACAGAGTGGGTGGAAACTTCCATCACAATAAGCTGAAACTGAGTCATTAACAGAGCAGTGACTCCAAATACAGCAGAAAATCTACTTCCGAATGGAATGATTGAAAAAATAAGAAAGAACCAAGGTTTTGGAATAACCTTGTCAAAGTCTCAACCTGATTGAAATGCTGGGGTGGCACCATATAGGAAATAACTTCTTCAGATAATTTCTGCTAAAGCTAGCTCCATAAGCAGTTGAATCTTTGGAGTACTTAGTATATGTGTGAATGATTGTTGTTTTAGTTTTATTTCTGGTTCCCTTTTTGTCAAATAATTAATGGTACAGTGGAAAAAGTTACATATTGTTGAAAGACTGCATTTGCTTAATACTGTAGACTGATCATTTTTGTTTTCACACCCATATAAACATAGCTTTGAAAAATGGGGTACGGACTTAATGCTTTTAAAGCAAAGTAGAGGTTTCATGCGCAAGTCAAAGGAAGTAACATCACCCAGCAGTGCGTTGGTTTGATTTTTCCAAGCAGACTGCCTTTTTCTATCCACACTTTTGTTCTGGCTCCTGGCTTTGATCGTTAACTTTACAATCACGAAAAAAGCACTTACAGAGAAAGTTGTTCTCCTATATAACGTCACAGCTTGCTCCCCAGGTCACAGTAAATCAGTATGCTGATATAATTCTTCTCATTAAGACCCAGCATCTGTTTTTTTAGTTTAATAAAAAGAACTCTTAATGGTCTAATCTTCTGTGTCCTTCATTTATCACCTCGTTTTTTGTTATTTATGGCTGAAAGGACTTAAACAGACCTCCACAACACACACGCATATACAAACCACACTAAAATTACCACTTTTTCTCTACTGTCCTGTTTTGTTTGCTGTGTTTAAATTGGAGTGTATGAAAATCAGGACGGACAGTCATGGTTTCTTTTTTTGGAGAAATTAATAAATATTTAAAGGAGCATGAGGCTCCTTTTAAGAAATGAGACTCTCTAGCGCCACCCTTCGCCACGACGGCCGTCGGGGGTACTGCAGCCAACAGCGAAGCCGGCACGGGAGAACGGGGAGAACGTACATGCAGCATCATGTGACGTCACATCCGCAGGACAGCGCGGGAAATTCGGAGTCCGAATTGCAGCACATTTTGCAGCACACAGCCTGTTCAAGGCAACGGAGAGATACACTAGAGGGCTCATTCGTTTTGGAACGCTTCATCTGACATTATTACTAGAAAACTTAAAACGTATACTAATTTTTTTCATAAATCCTGCTTCAATCCTGCCTCATGCTCCTTTAATGACTGATAAGATCTTATTTAACAGAAATGGAGTTACACAAAAAGAACAAAAGTAATTTCGCCAACTGCGTATAGCACCTCACACAGCATGTCTAATGAGTTTACATAAAATGGAATTCTTTATAATTAATTATTTCGCAAATCGTCTCAGCTTTTATTACTGACATCCTCCTGTTCAGTTTCAGCTCCTTTTAGTTATGTTAGATCGGCCAGTCGACTCAGTCTACAATCTTCATAAATGCTTATAGTTTGGCATCAATGCTCCTGAATCCCCCATGTATAGATACGTATATACAGTATACGTCCTCTTTGATCTGAAACTGGTGCCCTGCAGTGTCCTGTTGTTGGACTTCTTTGCTAGTCACAATTTGTCCATAACATGCTGTAAATAAAATGTCTGAACATAACATTCTCCAAGAAATTCACAATTCATCAGGACACTCTAGGCTATAGCTCAGTCATTGACTTCATAGCCATGTCATTGATTCTGCTGCGATACGACATTCAGGTGAAGACAGGAGTTCAGCTGCCAACAGATCTACTCCTGGTGGTGTTCGTTTGCTGTGTATACCCAGCAGAATAAACTGTCAGAAAGAACTTCAACTCCAACCTCTGACATAGCTTAAACTGCATTTAGAGAAAGCCAAATCCACATTGGCCATATTCCAACCCTCAATTGTTTAGGGGGTTCAACATAGCTGTGGCTGCAAGGTTGTTAGTGTCTGCCATTGCCTCAATCTTCAAACCCCACAGTGGACACCCCGAGTGAGGATGGTTATCAAGCTGAAGGAGTCCCATTTAGCTTGGTCAGAATGTGAAACCCTGGAAGTAGCTTAATAAACAAAAAGCGCTAATTAACAGGGATCTCCAAAAAGCCTCCACTAAAAAACAAGATGAATGCACACCAGGAAACCCAGAGAGCCGCTAAAATCCACAGCCACAGAGACAAACTGACAGACCTCCAGGGAAGAATGGAATCCAAGACAATATATGGACAGAGCTGACCAGAGACATAATAGATTGCAGAGACCTTTGTATGTCATTACTATAACACAGAAGAAGGTTTATAGATAAAGGTTTTTGTGCTGTTAAGCACTGTTATAGCCTTTGGATAAAAACAGTTTTTAAATATGTTAGTCCGAGCCTTCAGACACCTGAAATATCTGCCCAAATTGGGCAGTAATTCAAAGTGCTGGTGACCTGGGTGGGACCAATCCCTTAGAAAGTCTGAGGCCCTATTAAGACAGCGAGAGCTGTAAAGTTCTTCCAGGGAAGGTAGTGAGCAACCAATGATCTTTTGGTCTGTGTTAACAACCCTTTGGAGGGATTTCCGGTCAGCCACTGTCATAGGCGCCGGAACCGTGGGTGCTTTGGGCCCCGAGCACCCACGGAGATGGCCGAGCAGGCAAGCCCCCATGTCAACAATCACTGATTGGCTAACAACTCCACTGACATACAAACGTCAGATTAACTGCCAAAAATTGAAAAGGCAGCCAGCGAATGTTTAGCTTACTGTCACAACTGAAAAGATGGATACATTTGTCATAAGAAAAACAAAAAAACCCAGCGAAAGTGAGGCTACAGTTTCTGGGGTCACCACCACCGGATATATCAACGAGCACAAGCTGCAGCGCTGAGGAGGAGCATAGAAAGGGAGGTCAAACTTTCCAAGTTAGCTGGAAAACTAAATTTCCTTGGATAGCCTACGAGGCTACCAAAAATAAAGCATTTTGCCATGTTTGCACTTCAGCTAATACCAGCAGTGCCCCTCTCCCATCCACAACCCATGATCAGGAGTCTTTAAAAGCGTTTGTTCGTGATGGCTTTTCCAGCTGGGCCAAAGCACTGGAGAGATTCAGGTCCGATGAAAAGTCTAATCTTCATAGAGCAGTGGCTAGCATTGCTGCTTCTGCAGCTGCAGGAGTCAATGTTGCTGCTTCTATTTCTGCGGGTAAACTGAAGCAGATGGCCGATGCAAGAACAGCTTTACAAGCTGTTTTTTCCTCGATCCGATACCTTTCATGTCAGGGATTGGCTGTACGGTGAAAAACTGATGAGGAGTCCATTTGACCCAGTTACTAAACTTGCGAGCTCAGGATATCCCCGAGTTACAGACATGGCTTGGCACAGGTTGTTCTCTCATGATATCCTGAATGAGATGACGGAAATTATGGCCCATGATGTGCTAAGAACACTTATTGAGGAGATAATATTTGGGATGTTTTTCTCCGTGATAATGGATGAAACGTCCAACATAACAGTCACAGAACAGGTTTCTGTCTGTTTCCGTTTTGTTGCTGAAAATCTGGAGCCAGAGGAACTGTTTGTTGGATTTTAACAGACGAAAAAAACAACAGCAGATGCGCTGTTTCAGCTGTTAAATGTTTTGACGAGATTCTCTCTGAAAATTCAGCAATGCAGAGGGCAATGTTATGATGGAGCAGCAAACGTGTCTGGCAGTAAAACGGGATTACGCGCCTGCGTAATGGAACAGGAGCCCTGTGCGCAGTACATCCATTGCACTGCACATCTGGTGAATTTGGTTGTGCATGATGTTGCCCAAAACATCCCTGCATGTCGCAACTTTATGACACTGATTCGTGACCTGATTACCCTGATCAGAAACTCACCAAAGCGTCTTGCCTGGTTCCAAGAGTTTCATGAAAAAGACGCACCTTCTCTGAGACCTCTGTGCCCGACTGTGAAGATGGCCTCGTTACAATCCATTGATTCCAACTACAGTGTGCTGATGGATTTTCTTGAAGAACTGTCTTCAAGTGACAAAAGTGATGCCGGAGGTAAAGCCAGTGGACTGCTTATGCACCTGCAGAAATTCAGCACCTTTTTTTCTTTGAGGCTCATGCTGAAATTCTTCTCTTGCATGGAAACTGTCAAAACTGCACTCCAAAAGAGCCAGTTGCACATGCAGAAAGCAAGTCAGATGATTGACACACTCAGAGGAGACATAAAGTGTCTTCGTGAAGAAGGATTCCCAGAATTGTGGGAAAGCACCACCGTAGCAACCCGCGACTTAAACTTGGAAAGCCCAGCTGTGCAGCGACCAAGAAAAATTCCCCGCCGATTGGAATGTGGAGGTGCAGCACCACACAGCTTTCACACACCAGAAGAACTGTACCGCCAGCAGTACTTCGAGGTCATGGACACATTATCAACATCCCTGAATTGCAGATTCAGTCCCTCTGCATTCACACACATGCAAGATGTTGAGGATTTTGTGACTGGAAAGAGCAACTGCAAAAACATTGCTGTACATGTACAGTTTCACAGAGATGACTTGGATGAAACCAGGCTCACACTGTATCGTGATATGTGCATGGATATTGCAAAACAGCGAGGAGTTAGTCTTGTTACATTTCAGGATGTGGTGGATTTTCTGAAAGGAGATCAGGGAGGGCACTTGCGAGCCATGTTGCCAGAGATCACCAATCTTGTGAAACTTGCACTGACTGTCCCTGTAACATCATGCTGTTCAGAGCGGTCGTTTTCAGGCCTGCGGTGCCTGAAAACATACCTGCGATCGACTATGGGGCAAGCAAGGCTGAACCATATTGCTATTATGAACTGTCACAAAAGTTTGTCAAGGGACAGGGACCTGGATGGAAACATGGACCGGTTCATTGGGCGCACAGCTCAAAAGAGCAACACTTTCATCATCAAAAAGTAGACTAACAACACTGATTGGTGAGTGAAAAAAGACACTAAATACCAGCTGTTTGTGGACCTATGTGTTAAGTAGGCTATTTTTCCAATTGTTTTTGACTGTTCTATTACTGTCGTTAAATGGTACACCGGTAGCCTGATTTGTTTTGTTGCTGTTGTTGTTTTGTGTCCTTCTGCTGTGTGTGGCCTGTTATATGTTCAGTAATACTCTGCCAGTTATGTTATGTCAGAGTCTGATATGTTTTATCTGAGTCAGAGTCAAATATAAAGTTTTTGTGGCCATAACTTTGTTGGTGTTGGTTTGTTGATTTAGTCTCTATAGCCTCCTTTTTCTCAGATGAACATCCGAATTTGTTTAGATATTGATTATTATTTGTGTGTGTGTGTGCGTGCGTGCAGCGTTAATGTCCGTTACCGCTGTTAAATCTATGTTGCTGAATTGCTGAATCTCGTGTGAAACGACACTACATGACATCCAGCACCCACCAGCAAAAACATAATTCGGCGCCTATGGCCACTGTGTAGCTTGCAAACCACACACACATGCAGTAAGTCAGGATACTTTCTATGGAGCAACGATAGAATGACACCAAAGGTTTCTGAGTCAGATTGTTATTCCTGAGATCTCTTAGAAAGTACAGTCTCTGTTGTTGATGTTGATGGAGTTTGGGGAGTGCAGTCTTTAAAATCTAAATGATTAAAGTCCCCAGCAATGATGTGAATTGCCTCAGGAAACGCATTCTGTTGGCTGCTGCTAGTGTCATATACATTTCTGATTGCCGCGTTAGCATTAGCATTAGCAGGAATATACACAGCTGTTATCATCACAAGGCTAAACTCACGGGCCAGATAAAAGGGCCTGCACTTGACAGTTATATATGCCAGATGTGGTGAGAAGTGGCTTTTTATCACCCTAGTGTCCGTGCACCAACAGTTGTCAATGTAAATCACAAGCCCCCCATCCTTGCTTTTACGAGAGTCTCTAGTCCTGTCATGCCGGAATGCAGTGCGGCCTGCTAGCTCAATAGCTGTATCCAGAATGGAAAGATTAAGGCAAGACTCTGTGATGAGGAACATGCAGCAATCCTTCACAATTTGCAACCTGTAATCTTAGTTTGTTTATTTGATTGGATCCCCATTAGCAGCTGCACAGCAGCTACTAATCTTCCTGGGGTCCACCCAGTTTGTCCATTTTGTTTGCCAGTGATCTTACGTGTGTGAGGAAGATACTCGGATGTGGCAGTTTGTGTTGCCGCTTCCTTAGCCATAGCCAGCTCTGCACCTCCGGAGCCTCCCTGTTGGGATGGTAATCCAGGGTGAGCCAGAGCGCCTCGCTATGTCCACGGGCATTTTGTGCAAGCAAATAAAGTCAGTTATAAAAGACTGCTCACTGTGTAAACCTGTTCCTAAGGGGTCCTGTCGGCTATAGATAGTGTTTGCCAAACAGGATTTTAGTGCGAATAGTATAAACTGACACACTATTAAATAAACAAAACACTGAAAGGGAGAGCACTCAGCTGCTGCATCTGAATGGAGACCTTGAGTGAGACCTTTGTCCTGGCATGGAGTCTCCCTGTGAAAGGTATGTCACTGGCCTGAAGGTGGATGTCTTTCTGTTGATTTGCCATCGAGGTTGAAAAACCTCATCATATTCACTATGGGAACACAGTATAGAGTAACGAGTCAGTTTGTATTGGTTGATGAAAATAACTTACCCAAAAAATATACTATCCATCCATCCATCCATCCATCCATCCATCCATCCATCGTCCGCCGGGTCGTGGGGACAGCAGTCTCAACAGAGATGCCCGGACTTCCTTCACCCCAGACACTTCCTCCAGCTCTTCCGAGGGGAGTCCGAGGCGTTCCCAGGCCAGCCGAGAGACATAGTCACTCCAGCCTGTCCTGGGTCTTCCCCGGGGTCTCCTCCTGGAGGGACATGCCTGGAACACCTCCCTAGGGAGGCATCCAGGAGGCATCCGGTACAGATGCCCAAGCCACCTCAGCTGACTCTTCTCAATGTGAAGGAGCAGCGGCTCGACTCCGAGCTCCTCCCGGGTGAGCGAACTCCTCACCCTATCTCTAAGGGAGCGTCCAGCCACCCTGCGGAGGAAACTCATCTCGGCCGCTTGTATCCACGAACTCATCATTTCGGTCACTACCCAAAGTTCATGACCATAGGTGAGGGTAGGTGCATAGATTGACCGGTAAATCAAGAGCTTCGCCTTTCGACTCAGCTCCTTCACGACGGTCCGATACATCGACCGCATTACTGCGGACGCTGCACCGATCCGTCTGTCAATCTCCCGCTCCATCGTTCCCTCACTCGTGAACAAGCCCCCGAGATACTTGAACTCCTCCACCTTAGGTAGGACTTCTCCACCCGCCCAGAGAAGGCACGGCACCCTTTCCCGGTGGAGAACCATGGCCTCGGTTTTGGAGGTGCTTATTGTCATCCCTGCCACGTCGCACTCGGCCTCAAACCGCCCCAGCACATGCTGAAGGTTGCGGTCCGATGAAGCCAACAGGACAACATCATCCGCAAAAAGCAGAGACAAATTCTCTTGGTTCCCAAACCCGATCCCCTCCGGCCCCTGGCTGCGCCTAGAAATCCTGTCCATAAAAATTATAAACAGGACCGGTGACAAAGGGCAGCCCTGCCGGAGTCCAACATGCACCAGGAACAAGTCTGATATACTGCCGGCAATGCGAACCAGACTCCTGCTCCGATCATACAGAGACCGGACAGCCCTTAATAGAGGGCCCCGGACTCCATACTCACCGAGCGCCCCCCCACAGAATGGCACGGGGGACACGGTCAAATGCCTTCTCCAAATCCAAAAAAACATGTAGCCTGGTTGGGCAAATTCCCATGAACCCTCGAGCACCCTGCGGAGGGTATAGAGCTAGTCCAGTGTTCCACGACCGGGACGAAAACCTCATTGTTCCTCCTGAATCCGAGGTTCAACTATCGGCCGTATTCTCCTCTCCAGTACCTTGGCGTAGACTTTCCCGGGGAGGCTGAGAAGTGTGATCCCCCTATAGTTGAAGCACACCCTCCATCCCCCCTTTTTAAAGAGAGGGACCACCACCACTGCCAGCGGCACTGTCCCCTGCCTCCATGCAATGTCACAGAGGCGTGTCAACCACGACAGCCCTCACCTCCGAGAGAACTTCTCTCAGATCCCGGGATAGACGGGGGACATCGAGTCCGAGTGGACCATGTTCTCTGCCTCCATTGTCAACGCAGCGGCTCGAAGTTGTGGTCGCAAGGTCTCCGGTGCCTGTTGTGGCGGCATTCCTAGAACCCGGTGTTGGACACCGGAAGTACAGGATGCCGCCAGACTGAAGAAGGAGTCCTACCGGGCTATGTTAGCCTGTGGGACTCCTGACGCAGTAGATAGGTACCGGCAGGCCAAGCGAGCCGCGGCTCGGGCAGTCCTGGAGGCAAAAACCCGGGTCTGGGAGGAGTTCGGGGAGGCCATGGAGGAAGACTTTCGGTCCGCCTCGAGCAAATTCTGGAGGACCGTTCGGCGCCTCAGAAGGGGGAAGCAGTACTCTGCCGGCACCGTTTATGGTGTGGGTGGGGAGCTGTTGACCTCGACTGGGGACATCGTCGGATGGTGGAAGTAATACTTCGAGGATCTCCTCAACCCGACTGACATGCCTTCCACTGAGGAAGCAGAGAGTGAGGACTCTGGGACGTGCTCATCCATCACCCAAGCCGAGGTCACTGAGGTAGTTCGTAAGCTCCTCAGTGGCACCGGCGGTGGATGAGATTCACCCTGAGTACCTCAAGTCTCTGGATGTCGTAGGACTGTCTTGGTTGACACAAAAAATATACCGTCTAAAAGATTAGAACATTATTCTGAAATGTGCTGCTGTTTGAAACCAAAAAAAAACTGCTCATACACAAACCCCGAAGGAGGAGATGATTTAGCTTGAGGCTGGGTGGCTACTTGATGGCTGGACTACAGCAGGGGTCTCCTTTTTTGTCACTGGCTTCTTGGCTATGATGAATTCAACAATAAAATCTGTTATACAATTGGTTTGATAAAATGAATACTGTACTGTCCTGTACTGAGGTGTGTTAACGCCAACTAGACAGTCAGCTAAACTCTCTTTTATTCATGAACATGAAGAATGCTGGGAATTGTTTTTGTAGATTTATTTTCACTCTTCACATTGTATTGAATCCTCATTTAGATGATAAAGAGAGATGAAGAGAGTGAAACTAGGAGAAAAACAACAAAATACTGTAATCAGTTAAACACCTACGGTCCGAAATGCCATACTAAACAGTATATACTAAAAAGTATACTTAAGTTCGGCACACTTTTGAGTAAATATCAGTAGTAGCCTATGCATTAATTCAGACGTACTATTCAGAGCGCACACGACACTTCCTGCCGTTGGGAGGAAGTGACGTGTCACAGCAGCAGTAGCAGCTGTTACCATGGTAACAGCAGCAGTAGCAGTACCGCTCCACTATTTCCCGTTTATCCTGGCCGAAACAAGATGAGATTATATAATATTATTATATATGAATGTTATAATATTAATATTATATATAAATATAATATATTGTACTTAATATTATACTTATGACATATATGTATCACTTAGCAACCAAACACCGCTGCATTGCATTGTGGGAAGTTTTTGCTTAGCTAGTGTCCATCAATCCATACTAATAAATTTCTCCGGAATGAGTATGGATAGTACGTACTATTGAGTACGTACTAATGTTTCGGACGCACATACTGTTTTTGCTACTCATTAGGGTGGAAGCATGCGCGTCGCCACCATATATTTTGGGGGAGACGCGTCCCCCCCACTCTTGAAAAAAAGTAATTCGGACCCCCCCACATTTGCTAGTCCAGCGTGTTTTCATTGCTTCATAATCAAATCCGTTCCACTTTATGATTAGGAGATTACTCATATCTACATAAATCCACTCTGCGTTTTACTTCTGTTTTTTAACACGGATGCAGCAGCAGCATCATTCAAAACATTCAGTCAGTCTGAGGCAAGCCGATGTGGAGATGCCGAGATGGACATAAGAAATTATTAAGTAAGTTACCAAGTTTTACCTTGAGTGGCCAAACAGCAAAATTGCGTTGTTCCATGGCCAAACACAGCCAGCTTATATATATATCGACGCAGAGCCTACGGCGTAGGGTACGGCGTACGTTGCGCGTCGCCGCGTAGCCTACGCCGTAGTCTCTGTGTTGGTGTAACGCAGGACCATAAATCAGCTCCGGGGCCGGCAGCAGACAGAAATCAGCCTTTATTCTGGCGAGGTTGCAAAAAACGTGCAAAAAAGTGATTATGTACATTCACTGAGTGAATATTATGAAAGTAAAATATATATCTCGCTGTATGACGACTAAAAGCATTCTGGGAATTTTTTTTGTCCCTAGAAAACTAGTTTTTTCTTTTTAAATCAGAGGGTGTTGTGTAAAATTCCCACTGTGACGTACTGGGTGCCTTCACAGGTGTTGAACACTGGCCTGCTTCTTGTTACACCTCACATCCTTGATAAATACTGTAGTAGGCCTGAATGGTTCATCTGGAAATAACAGGATTGAATAAAATGATGTTGTTGTTAAGAAATCTTGTAAGCCATTCTTTTACTTTTTGTTGAATATAAGAAAATAGGGATAAGTAGTCAACTAATATAAAATAACATGACGCCGTGGGTTGGTTTTCCTCCCAACCTCTCCAATTTTTTCAGTCACCAGCCGCCACTGATATATAAAGTGTTAATAACTGGAAAGGTGGAGGATGTGGATGTGGTCAGTTCGTACCCAGAACTAAACTGCCATTCGTTGGAGGTTCAGCTGGCCATGTTCAAACTTCAGTATCCCTGCAGCACAGGCAGTGGTGGTGGATACATTGAAAGCTATGCTGCCAGAGGTTCCAGGGGCCTCATGTACCAAGGGTGCGTACGCACAAAAACATGGCGTACGCCCTTTTCCACGCAAACGTTCAGATGAATCAAGAGTGAAATGACCGTGGAAATGTGCGGTGCCCGACGCCAACTTCATGGCTGGCGTACGCACGTTTCCACAGCTATTGGTCCGTTGGCGACACTTAGTGGTGATGCTGGGAAACTGTTAAAAATGTGAAAACAATTAGCCCTCAGAGTGATGTGCACATCAGAGACACTGATGAACAATTAACACATTCAACTGTCTGCAATTACACGAGTGGATATAAAAGCAAAGTGGTGCAGAAATACCGTTAACAACAATGGCAGCTTTGGCAGTGTTAGAAGATATCACAAATGGAGCAGTAAGAAGAGAAAGAATATTTAGCCGGTTTTCCTAATGTAATCGGAGCTATCGACTGCACACACATTGCTATAAAAGCACCATCACTGGATGAATATGGCCGTTTTCGAATTTGCATACTGTACTACAAGTATACACTGATTTGGCCAAAGTGTAGTAAGTAGTATGCTGTATGTGAACAGAAGGAAATCTGCAGTGTGCGAAAAATACCCGGATGTTGTACTGATCTGGAAAAAAATCTGCAGCATGCTTCAAACAGCCTACCTCGCTTACAATATCCCAGAATGCAATGCGGCCTCGGCCGGGCAGCGATTTTTTCTTTTTTTTCTCAAAGCTTTATTGAGAAAACAGCTGCAACCGGACAGTGATGTGATGTGAAGGCAGAAAGGACTAGTTACACCGTGGAGAGGGAGAAGGAGGAATATAAATGTAACTAACTTTAATATATAACCTTTTTAATTCAATGTAGTGTAAGGACAACGATTAAAAATTGTGGGTTTTTAATAGTATGTTAGGTTTTTGTTAGTTATCTTAGCTAAGTTATCCGTAAATAAAAGTGAACTAAGTGTTATGACAACGTTATATATCGGTAGTTCGTTGTCTTTTCATGAAATAACTACTTTTCATTGCTGTGTTTTGACAGAGAATTTGTCCGGGAGCTGAAATAAATAGATGCAGAGAGAGCGACTCGACAGAGAGGAGAACTTGTTAATAATAAAATAAAATTAACTTCAATAGACTGATATGTTCATTTCAATACATTTATTAAAATCCATTTCCATCCCTTATGTCATTTCATCAATGAATGTGGTTTTACTGCTATTTCAACATTTAAGATAAGATAATCCTTTATTAGTCCCACATCGGGGAAATTTGCAAAATATAGCCCGACTGGAATCGAACCCCCGTTCGCTGTACAAAAGTCGCTAATCAACCCATTGAGCTATACACCTCTGATCTGTCTGTGGTATATATATATCCATCTAGTAACAACACAAAGCTTCACTTTATCTTCAGACAAACTAACGTGACAGCTACAACTGTTAGATTTAATCTATTAAACCAACATTTATTTCCTAAATTATTTATTTCAGCCGGTGACAATTCTCCACAGGGCTGCAGGTTTCTCCCCGGGACGAGGCCGTGGGTTGACCCGGCGATCGCGTCAGTTCTCCGGCCGTGAGCTGCTGATGCGGCCGGACCGGCGGCTCTTTTGATCCCCGAAACATCGGATCAAATTTCTACGCCTTACTTTTACGCCTGAATGTTAAAAGATGTTAAAACGTAATAAAGTGGCATATTAACAGCGCTACAGCTGGAATTACAACAGTTTCTAGTCCAGTGTTTCTCAATCCTGGTCCTCCTGCATGTTTTAGATGTTTCCCTGCTTCAGCGCACCGTGATAAAAGTACGTGTGTCATCAACAGAGCTGTGCAGACCTTGATGACAGCTAATTAGGACCTTTAATTAGAATCAGGTGTGTTGGTGCAGGGAAACATCTAAAACATGCAGGACAGGGTACACGAGGACCAGGATTGAGAAACACTCTAGTCTGCTTTTAAATCTCATCTTTCGCTGACGTTTTGGTGCGAGATGCATTCTGGGATACACTGTAGCACACTGCTGTGTGAACGGTCTGCTGGAGCAGCGTACTGAATCCTTCATTCAGTAGGCAGTATTCAGTGCATACTTTGCAGTATGTAGCATATAGTGCGGTAGTGTCTGAATTCGAAAACGGCCTATGTGTACGTTAACAGGAAGCATTTTCATTCCATTAATGTACAGATTATACGATTAATTTATGTTATTTGTGAAGTTATTTCTTGGAAAAAGGGGCAGATCAGATAAGATTCTTCTTCTTTCTGCTTGCTTTTCATTCACGAGTTAAGAACATTTGTATTTGTATTGAATTATTTTATTTTTTTGAATGAAATAAAGAATATTAAAAAAAAATAAAAAAATATGTCACAGGTGTCAAACTGAATCCCAGAAGGGCCGGTGTCCTGCATGTTTTAGATGTTTCACTGCTTTAACACACCTGATTCTAATTAATGATCGTCACCAGCTTGTCATCAAAGTCTGGATAGTTCTGTTGATGACACAGCTCCTTGTATCATGGTGCAATTAAACAGGGACGCCGGCCCTCGAGGGCCTATTTAAATACATTTGCATATTTAAATGGAGGCGTGGACAGGGAGGAGTCTGGTACTCCTACATGTGCGCTCAATTCCACGTTGATTGGGATGTACAAAGGAAATGTGCTTGGATTCATGCCTACGCACAGTTTCATACATCTGGATTTTTTTGTGCGTAGGACGTTTTCTGGATTTAAGCGTACGCCATGTTTCAGTAGGAAATCCACGCAAGTCTTTGTACATGAAGCCCCAGGTCTGTTCACTCAAGTAGAAGTGTTGGTCAGGCTTCTTCTTGTTGTGCCATGCTCCTCAGCAGAGGCAGAGAGAAGTTTTAGTGCCTTAAAAAGGCTCAAGACCTGGCTGCGCTCATTGGCCCAATCCCAATCTCCACCCTCGCAGACTCGTAGACTTACGTGCACGCTCCCGCACCTTGCGTAAGGGCTTAGGGCTGTCCCATTCCTCAAGTGGTCAAGTGCGCGAGGGCTCCCGGCAGCCATTTTGAGCCCTTACTGCCCCCTTCCCGCAAGTCAGCATCCCAGCACACTCTGGGAAAGGGAATTACCCACAGTTCATTGCGTTGTGACATGAAAGGAGGTTACCAGGGAGAATGTAAACAAAACAGGGGGCGGAGGAAAAGGAACATGTGCGACTGCGAGACGAAAGTTCACCTGTAAATATAAATACATATCCCACTGGTGATTTAAATTCAGAAACTGTTGTCCCGTGATGATTTTTCAACGGCCTATTATTTCCTTTACAAACAAGGAGCGACCAACAAACATATTATTTAACTATTGTTCTTTGGTTTAAATATATATATATATATATATATCTTTTCTTTCTCTTTGCATGTTCGAAATAAAGTTTTTCACTCATTCATTCATTCATTCAAACGGAGGGAGGAAAACCAAAAAAAGGACAAATGACGTTTTGGACTTTCTTCAACACTAAAGACAGGAAAAGAGGCTGAGGGAGCTGGATGAAAAGGAGGAGGAGAGGGAAAGGAAGAGGGATGACCAGTTATCTAAGTTAATTGACATTTGTGGGAAGATGGAGGACAAAATGTAGTTTTCTTCATCATTTTTTCATTCATAATTTGAGGTTCAATTTCATTTGTTTTCATTTTACATTAGACCAGTGTTTTTCAATCCTGGTCCTCGTGGGCCCCTGTCCTGCATGTTTTAGATGCTACCCTGCTTCAGCACACCGTGATAAAAGTACCTGTGTCATCAACAGAGTTGTGCAGACCTTGGTGACAAGCTAATTAGGACCATTAATTAGAATCAGGTGTGTTGGTGCAGGGAAACATCTAAAACATGCAGGACAGGGGCCCACGAGGACCAGGATTGAGAAGCACTGGATTAGACAAATCCTCAGTTGAATAAACAAGACTTGCTTTTCTTTAATCTGAGTACAGTGTTTGAATTAAGATTCCCTATGTTAACAGAAATTCATACATGTAAATACTAGCAAGATAGTTTTAGATCCAACACAAACAAGTCAGGCAGTAATTTGGTTATTCATTTATTTATGACCACAAGATTTAAACAATTTCAGCAAGTTGAACAAAAACGTTGCAGTAAATAGTAATAATATAACTGAAATATTTAGCTCAGGTTACCATCAATTTATACGCTCTCTTACAAAAATGAAATGACATCACGCTGAAAAATGGAAAGTAATATTAGATGGTGATTACACAGCTGGATTATTTAACTCAGTTTACACGTGCTTACAAAAATGGAATTACTCGGCGATTGAGCCTGGAATACTGGATGTGCTGGTATGGGTAGATTGAAAGAAAGACAATGTTAACAAGGAAATACATATTGTACTGTGTGCATGTTTAAATTGTGTTCTTTGTTGAATTTTATGCTCCTTTATATAAGCTACCACTTTGTTTTCAAACATCCGGATGATCATTCCCAAACTTATAATACCGGTAGGTAACATTTTGATCTGACTAGGAATTTTGTAAATTGAAATTTTAAATAAAGTTTATTGAAAAAAACAAAAAAACAGACGTTTTTATCTGACTTGTTTCCGGTTTCTGCTAAGTGTGTCCCATTCCTATTTATACCATTTGGAGCCCTCACACCCTCGCACACTTGATCACGTGACGCTGACGTCACTGAAAGTCTGTGAGGGCTCAGGGCTGGAGGGTTTAGGGTGGAGTTTGGGATTGGGCCATTGACTCAAAAGCGCTTGAACAATGTGGCTGTTTGCCACATCCACCAAGAGCATCTTGACAAACTTGACTAGAGGAGATTTGCCAGTCATTTGTGTCTGCAGATGACAAAAGAGGTCACACTTTTGGAGCCTTTGTATGATGGTTATGTTCTATTTGTAGAAATCCTGCTGTAAGCATGTACAGATAAAAGAGGAGATGGGTGAAGATATGGAACATTTAACAGGTTGTATTGAGTATTGAGTTATAGTTGTATTGAGTTATAGTTGTATGTTCTGCAGGTCACTGAATATTTTGTATTTCCTCATTACTTTTTTTTCAAGAGATTTTTTGTTGCATGGCATTATTAATCCTCATTTAATAAAGTGCCTAAAAAGTGCCAAAAAAGTTGTCAGTGTCAGTCCTCTATGAATTAAACCAAAACATAATAGTAGTCAGTAATTGCAGACCATGCCAGCTCCAAGGAAAAACAAAGAGAGAGGGAGATTATTTTGGGTGTAAAATGCACCAGAATGCGGGAAATTGAATCTACTATTTTAAATATTTTCTGGGGGAGGACCCCCAGCCCCCCCCCCCCAAAAAAGTGTCCCCCCCACATTACAAAAGCTGCTGACGCCCATGGGTGGAAGTATGCAATTTCGGACGCAGCCCTAGTTTCCATGAACATTAGTTACAGCTATGTAAATTACTGCACAGCTTAAATAAATGGTAATATTAAAATGCTACGTTATTTTTAGCTTTCTAACTTCGTTTTTATAACATAAAAATCAACAAACTTATAGACCCCTTTCCGTGTTTGTAAACAAGTATGACGTAGCCAAGCTGCGGCGCATTGTTGAGGCAGAAAGACGGAGTTCATGTCAGTTTACACCAGCCGATTGACGGAAAAAGATCGTGGAAATTACGTTACTAAACTAACTTGGGTGGATGGAAAGCAACTTCCTGATCCTTACGGGATTACAGAGTGGGAGGAAGACATGTTTCTTAATGAGTTTTCATTAAGCATTGCCCTTGAATGAAAGCCATGTCATGTGTACCTTTGTCTGTGCTGGCTGAATGAAGTTGATAGTTATTTAAAAAAAAAATAAAATTAAAAATTATATGAGCTTTATTGTCCATCCTGCATCTCACATTATCACCATTAATTTACAGAAACCTAAAAGGGATATAATGCAAAATACTGTTTTTTAAAACTTAGTTCATTATTTTGGGTAAATTCATTATTTTTATTTGAGGGTTTGTGGGGATTAATATATCTATAATATACCTGAGTTTGATATACAACACATATAGTGAATGTATTTATATTTGTGCAGCATATTTACAGCTGTGGAAGTTGGATGTTTGTAGCTTTAAAAAGAGAAAATAATCAATACATTTACACAATCAGTGAGAAAAAACAAATAACTCCGGTAGTTTATTAGCAAAACTTTAATAGTCAAGTGAATCATTAAAGGTATTGTGACATCATTTTTAACATGCTTTTAACACTATTAAAAGTCTTGGCCAACATCCCTTAAATGTGTCTAAAAGAGTGTAACATGAAAAACTTCACTCTAGTACTCCATTCTGTCCTTTTTATGACAGTGTTTTTTTGCGCCGTGAAAAACGGGTCCTTTTCCACCTTTCCTGTCAATCATTGCGCCGCTCCTCCTCCAAACCTCCTCCAACCAACCGCTACACACTTCTGCCGTCTTCACACACACGCGCGCACACCGACCACAAACACCGACACACAGCCCAGACAGGGCGACTACAGCCCGGGGATGAAGTCCAAACGGGACCAGAGGACCGGGACCGCAGCTCCCCGCGAGCAATACACTCACAGCGGCGTCGGAGAGTTAAGCCGGGAGCGACAGGCGAAGCATGCACGGAAAAGCAGCAGGGCGAAGCAGACAGTCCACAGCAAACAATCACAAAAATAAAGGCATGTAAATAAAGTGTCCCCTTATCTTAAGTCCAGTCAGTGGCCGCGGGTCTTCTTAGCAGTTTTCCTCCGGTGATTAGAACAAAAGAGGCTGTAAACAGCTCCTTGTTAAGCCTCATTTATGGTTCCGTGTTAAATCGACGCAGAGCCTACGCCGTAGGGTTCAGCGTACGGTGCGCGTCGCCGCGTAACTCTACGCCGTAGGCTCTGCGTCGGTGTAACGCGGAACCATAAATCAGCCTTTATGGTGCGCTGGAGAAGAGAGGAGGCAGGGAGCTGGGGGGGCGGTGATTTAGCGGATCGTTACGTAACGATCCGCCACCAAACCAGGTGCGCCGTTTTTGCACAGTTATGCGGAAAATCCCAGAAAGCACACAATACACTGAATGTTAAAAGTTTGTTGTTTTTTGGGTGTAATTGATGTCAAGACACCCAACAAGACACAAAAAATCAAGAAAAATGTGTTTTTCATGTCACAATCCCTTTAATGGCTGATATTCAATTCATAGTCACAGCTCCAAATCACTGATGAGAAAATAAAAAAATGTCAAGACTTGATGTTATTATTCATTATTTCTTAGATTTTTTCGGAACAACACTTTTGCTAAGGTTTGTGAGACTAGCACACACAATAACAATATCATCTAGAAGGTCAGCCTGTGACAGTGGAATTCTTGTCTGCAAAATTCTGAAGTTCTTCCATCTCCCTATAACACGTTCCACATGTATCCTGACACGTGACAGTTGTCTTGATGTATCGACCTCCTGTGCAGAAAGTTGCCGTTTGCCTTTGGTGAAAGCTGGAATGCGAAGGGTGGCACCATGAGCTGCAAGTTCTTCGGCGATAAGAAATCCCCTATCTGCCAAAATCTCATCATTAAATTCCAAAAGATCATAAAACCCTGATTCTTTTGCTATCCTCTTGTCAGAAACCCGCCCACCCCAACCCTTTGAGAGAAATGAAATAGCCCCAGCTGGAGTGATGCCAATCAAATATTTCAAGGTGTTATTCTGATTATAGTTTGACCACGACTGGGACCTGGAGGTCATATGACTGGGTCTATTAATGAAAATCTCTGTGCAATCTATTATACAGCGGCATCTCTTACATTTTCGCTTGAACATTTAAGGCATATTTCTTAGTGCAGCTTCCTTGCTTGGCCATTTAATAAGTGGCTTGAGTATTATGGCCAGAGCTGGTATCCAGCCCTGACAAATTTTAGACAAGGTAGCTGTCGAGATCTTAAACCTATAGGCTAAATCAGTGTTAGTTAGGCCCAACCTTCATTTCATTAACACTATCAAAAGATGATCCTGTAGAGAGAGCTTCTTGCTGAATATTTTTACACTTCCTGCAATTTTGGTGCACAACCAGTCAAAGAGCACAGATGTTATTCCAGTGATAAACAACAGTTGTACCATGTTGCACTTAATATTTGAGTATGAAAATGTAGACTTCTTCAGCTCCTCTTTAAGTCTCTCATTTTCATCTTGCAGCTGTTGATACTTTTCCTGCAGGTTGACGTGGTCACTCTTCAGCTCGGTGTACCTCAGGTTCAGGTCATTGTATTCTGTCCTCGTGACTGGGATGTCCTCTTCAGCTTTAGCAGAAAAGAGAACAGCTGAGAATTGAAGACGAGATGGATGGATGGATGGATGGATGGATGGATGGATGGATGGATGGATGGATGGATGGATGGATGGATGGATGGATGGATGGATGGATGGATGGATGGATGGATGGATGGATGGATGGATGGATGGATGGATGGATGGATGGATGGAGAGGTGTATAGAGAACATAAGAGGGGCATTGGAATCAGTAGAGGACAGGTGTGAATAGGAGAGGAGAAAAGGACAGGGACAAGGAGATTTTATTTGTCACATACATAGACCTAAGATGAATTGCAACTGTGTTAGTCTACAAAAAGAATGGATGTGGAGATCAGCATAGGGGCAGAATACTCAACATGGTTGAACCATTATACAATGCAATGAGACTTGAAATGACACAACAGTGGCTACACTTACTAGGACTGTGATCCATGCCGGTGATTCCTCTGGAGTTATTAGGACTGTGATCCATGCTGGTGATTCCTCTGGAGTTACTAGGACTGTGATCCATGCCGGTGACTTCCTCTGGAGTTACTAGGACTGTGATCCATGCCGGTGACTTCCTCTGGAGTTCCAGGAGCAGGAGCAGGTTGATTTGGTGGAGCAACCAGAAGTCTTTCACTCCATTTCTTTTTTCTTTGGTACCTTCACATAAAAAAACTCAAATGAGCAAAAATACTGATCTCAAGCTGTAATACAATACATTCCCATCTTAATTATCGGTTATGGTTTGCTTAATACCAAAATAAGTAAACCCTTAATATTCATGAGTTAATCATGTCATTAGGTTAAGCTAAAAACACAAACAGCTAGGTCTTATTTATTGTATTTTACCTTTTGATCTTTGCATCGGGGTTTTGGTTTTGTTTAGTGTATGAAAAAAAAGGGCACAAAATCAGGAATCTCGTGGTCCAGTGACATCTCACCTGTAAAAAGAAAGATACACATTAGCCAAATAACACCAGATAACCACTTTTCAAGTTTCTTAAGTGATCTGAGATGCTCAAATCAGAGAAAAGACAACCAGGGCACACATCCTAAACAACAATGATGCTAGAGCGTTACAGCTGTTAAGTTAGTGGAGCTGCTGTACACCCATGGATCTATAATATTAATAATATTTATTATTATTATGTACACCACACTGAAGCTCTCAGCTGTATGAGTTAGTACTAGTAGTAAACTTACAGTCTATGTAGCAGACACTTACAATACACTTACTCTTCTTACAGTTACTCAATTAAAGACATTCAAGTAAAGCTAAACCAGATAGCCACGATAACTCACCAGATATGAAATGAGCACTGCAAACGCGGGCATTCTAGATGATGATCCTCGGTCCAGTCGGTTCTTTTACTTGCAGCCACAGGCTCCTACGGTGCTTTAAAATGGCCTGTTTCCTCTGGAAATTGCAAAAAAAATATGTTCCTCAGGATTTCGATTTGTACACCCGTACACACAACAGCTGGTGGGCATGTTGTTCTTCTATAACGTTACTGCAACTCCAAAAACGCAACTTAAGAAACAAATCTTCCCTCGCTCTAGTCAAACTCATGCAACTTCCTCCGCTCTTCCGCCGCAACAATGCGCGCGCATCCTGTGATGACGTAGGCTGGAAAGGGGTCTATTTTAACTAAGTTCACTTAGTTAAAACAAATATGAAATACATACAAGTGATGCCTCTGCTGGGGAATCAACAGGTAAGAAAAAGGGTTTGTCTTTTTTTTCTCTGGTAAAAATGACTTGTTTGCACTGTAAACCAGCCTGCTGTTTAAAATGTGTTGCCATGGAGATCCTAGCGCCGTCTCTGCCGATTTTACATCCAGCTTCCGGTTTAGCTCGGAAAACAAACGCCAAAATAAGAGTCTGCAGGAAACCGAAAGACCGCCAAAATAAAAGCATAGAAAAGTACAAATAGATGCCTGAAGGGCAGAAAAATACAGAACCAGTTATTCACACAGCTGATGAACAGAGCATATTTTACATGTACGCCATCTCATGATGTCCAAACATCATGAGCCTGTTCAGTTTATACAGAGTTGTTCAGTTTATACATGCAGCCATTGGGAAGTATAATCCAGAATCACGGCATACACTTTCATTGCTATGCTGATGATACGCAGATCTATTTGTCTATGAAGCCGGATGAAACAGAACCGTTAGTTAAACTTCAGGCATGTCTTAGGGACATCAAGGACTGGATGTCCAGAAATTTCTTGTTTTAAATTCAGATAAAACAGAGGTTATCATTCTTGGTCCAGAGCATCTTAGGAAGGGATTAAATGGTGTTGCAATGGCTTCCAGTGCAACTGTGAGAAACCTTGGTTTTGTTTTTGATCAGGATTTGTCGTTTAAACCAGTGGTCCCCAACCCCTGGGCCCTGGCCCGGTACCGGGCCGTGGGCCGCACAGAGAGAAAAAACTATTTCTGTAGCCCCGACTGATGATGGATGACTCTCAAACTGATGGTTCATGATATTTTTATTCCTTGGATTTACAATAAATACACTGCAAACACACTGTAAGAGCTATAAAGGAATACAATAAAATAGTTAGTCTTTCTACATTCATATAGCCTAAGTTTCATTTAACTTAAATACAGACCGACGCAGCTGCTCGTTCGCTCGGTAATAACAGCTACAGCCTGATTTATGGTTCCGCGTTACACCTACGCATAGCTTACGGCCTAGGGTGTGCGTCGCCGCGCAACCTACGCCGTAGGCTATGCCGTCGATTTAACGCGGAACCATAAATCAGGCCTACCGCTAAACACAATACATGAATAATCATGGCAGCGAAATTCAAGTTGGACATAAATACGGCATAACATTTGCAAAGAAAAAAAATCCTTATCAGAAGGTGCTTTTTCTGTCAGTTGGCCACCACTTTAGCATTTCCCGACACTAGTTTAGTCTTTCAGACACTTTCTACTGCCGTTAAAGTTTTACCATTAAAGTCCGAAGCGCAGGATGTTTACAATTTCTCGGCGAGACGCCTTCAAAATAAAAGCACTAAATATCGGTCTCCTTAATAAATAAAATAAAAGCCTGGCTTTAAATAACGTTTATAAAACTATATAAAAAAGATTATTAGATTATTAAGATATTTATAAAAAAGAGATATAAAAACAAAAAAACACATTTATAGAAATACTCATATTAAAGGTGATTTACAATTTCCATTATTTTATTTTATTTTTTCGAAAATTATGTTTTATTATTATTCATTATTATTATTACTATAGAGAAAATACCACAGTTTTTAAGGCTGGTCATTTTATTTAGTTTTTATCAACTACACCTTTAGATTGGGCCGTGAAAATATTGTCAGACATTAAACCAGTCCGCGGTTCAGAAAAGGTTGGGGGCCACTGGTTTAAACCATATGTTAATCAGGTTTGTAAAATAGCATTTTTCCATCTCCGTAATATTGCAAAGATTAGGACAATCCTCTCGCAGAGTGATGCAGAAAAACTAGTTCACGCGTTTGTATCTTCTAGACTAGATTACTGTAATGGCTACCCATAAAATTCATAATACAATTTAAAATTTTATTACTTGCGTATAAAGCCCAAAACGGCTTAGCTCCGCATTATTTGCAAGACCTGATAGTGCCTTATGTTCCTGGCAGAGCTCTCCGTTCTCAGAGTGCAGGTTTACTCGTAGTTCCTAGAGTATCCAAATGTAGATTTGGAGGGCGGGCGTTCTGCTATCAGGCACCATTACTTTGGAACCAACTTTCAATATGGGTTAAGGAGGCTGACACCACCTCCACCTTTAAAACTAAACTTAAAGCCTTTCTGTTTAGTAAAGCCTACAGTTAGTGTTTTGTAAACCTCTAGCTGGTGTTGGTAAATCTCTAGGTAGTGTAAACTCTAGTGTGTTAGAGTCGCTCCTGTAGATTTTTGTGCTGGCCCCCCCTTTTCTTCTCTTTTTTCTCTTTTGTACATGGTGCAGCATCCTCTGCCGGTGGCGGAGAGCATCTCTGAATGCACAACACCGGAACCTGCAGCGTGGGAGTGAGGGGGGCAGGGTAACGGCCCAGTCAGGCGGGGGAGAGATTTGTCCGTCAAGACTCCTCTCCCTGGCCCTGCCCCTTCTCAATCTTTCCCCGACCCTGCACCTAACCTGGGGTTTGCTGATTGCTGCGTTGCTGCTTCCACCTGCCTGCTGTGCTGTTGATGTCCCCGACCCCCAGTCTGGCCCTCAGCAGGAGGGTCCCCTCTTATGAGCCTGGTCCTGCTCAAGGTTTCTTCCCTCCTAAAGGGGAGTTTTTCTTGCCACTGTTTGGCTTTAGGCTTTTCTCCCACTATGGGAGTTTTTACCTGCCATTGTTTATGTAATAATTGCTCCGGGGTTTATGTTCTGGGTCTCTGGAAAGCGTCTAGAGACAACTTTTGTTGTATTAGACGCTATATAAATAAAATTGAATTGAATTGATGTAAAAGAAAATAAATGGCTACAGGATATAACAGCATTATCATATATTTATATATGAATATAGTAACCCAATTAGTAATAGCCTATGAACTAAGACAAAAAAACTTTTATACGATCAATAAAACTGGCAAAACGATCCTGCAGTTATTCAAAATACAGGAAACACGTACTATACTTACTCATAAACTGGGTCGTTGTTGGACAAAAAGTATTCCTCCTCTGAGACATAGTTAGCATTAGCATCACTGCTGTCTTCGGAACTTATATATCAATATATCAATGCAAAAATCACTGCGCTCTGTGCGGGTCTCTTGGTGTTGGTCTCTCTGTGTTGGTTTCTCGGTGTTGGCCCATCTGAATGAAACTCATAGGATTAAATGAACACAAAGTAAACAGTGTTTGTAGTGAGTATGAAGTTCATCTAACAAATATGATCGTCATATATGATGTCATATATCAAAAATATAGAGTGATGAAGTTCTGATTAGACTAAGTGCTGCAGTTAAAAAATGCCTTTGTGAAAGGGGTATGATCCTTGAATTTGACCTCCCAGAAACAAACGGGAGATATTTTAAGGAGTTTATGTTACACACGTGGGCAAAACCATCCATTACAGTTTTTCTGTACATTCAGTATACATATCAGGCAGATTGGATGAAGCAAAGCATAATTACAGGACATAATTAGGTAAAAACGTCCTTTAGTCAGGAGGCAGCGCCATAGAGCATCCAAGATTATCATATCCCCTTTTTCAGAATGGAAGCCTCATTAGCATATATATTTTGCGTCAGATTGGAGAAGGTACAGTATGTGCAAGTTAGTGATTTAGATACTTCTGATTCACTCTTAAATCTAACAGGTCCTCATTTATCCATTGTGATATCAGTTGTAGTGGCAAAAGGGGAAAGGAGTAGGGCTGGGCGATATGACCTCAAATCATTATCACCATAAATTGGGCAGTTTTTCCTAGATAACGGTAAATGTACGATAATCTTTAACAGACAACAAAAAAATCTATTTTCAGATTGGCTGATTGGTTGGTAACTCCAGACAGCGGCTCTGAGTTGAGGGAAAATTGACTTTGGTAAATGCAGTGAATGTTGTTAAAGGTAAATGTTTGGTTTATTGCCCAGGCGTAGCAGAGAGAGACTCCATATTCAATTCAGTTCAATTTAATTCATTTTTATTTATATAGCGTCTATTACAACAGAAAATGTCTCTAGGCGCTTTCCAGAGACCCAGAACATGACCCCTGAGAAATTAGTACATAAACATAACATAAACAGTGGCAGGTAAAAAAAACTCCCCTAGTGGGAGAAAAACCTTAAGTCAAACAGTGGCAAGGAAAAACTCCCCTTTAAGAGGGAAGAAACCTTGAGCAGGACCTAGCTCATGAGGGGGGACCCTCCTGCTGGAGGCCAGCTGAGCAAAGCAGGAAAAGAGAAAACAGTCAAATGGGGTGTGGACCGCAGGCCAGATTGTCAGCAAGCATATAGCAGACATCCACACAGAGAGGTGGAAGCAGCAGTGGGATGATCAGAGGGGGGGACTGCAGGTCAGCACGCACCTCCTGAAGCTATGGCCTGCAAACATACACAAAAGAGAAAAAAGAGGGGCGGGGGCAGACCAGCACAAAAAACTACAAGAAACGATGGACAACTATGATGGCTATGAGATACTTATAATTAATAAAAAATGGAACTGGAGAAGAGAAGGAGGGGTGATGGGCACCGCTCAGTGGATCATGTAGGTGCCCCCCTGCAGCATAGGCCTATAGAAGCATATCAGAACAAGAAGCTATGATTGAGACTAACTTTTATAGTCTTGTTCTATAGCAGCAGCAGCTATGACTACTGACTAACCCACTAGAGTTTACACGAACTAGAGGTTTACTAACACTAACAAGAGGTTTACTAAAGACTAAATATAGGCTTTACTAAACAGAAAGGTTTTAAGTTTGGTTTGAAAGGTGGAGGTGGTGTCAGCCTCCTTAACCCAGATTGGAAGTTGGTTCCATAGTAATGGTGCCTGATAGCAGAACGCCCGCCCTCCAAATCTACATTTGGATACTCTAGGAACTACGAGTAAACCTGCACTCTGAGAACGGAGAGCTCTGTTAGGAACATAAGGTATTATCAGGTCTTGCAAATATTGCAGAGCCAAGCCAGTTTGGGCTTTATACGCAAGTAATACAATTTTGAATTGGATTCTGAATTTTACGGGTACCCAATGGAGCAAAGCTAACACTAGAGACGTGGTCTCTCTTGCTGATTCCTGTCAGCATTCGCACTGCTGCATTTTGGATCAGCTGGAGCCTATTCAGCAAATTACTTGGACATCCTGCTAATAACACATTACAGTAATCTAGTCTAGAAGATACAAATGCATGAACTAGTTTTTCTACATCACTCTGCGAGAGGATTTTCCTAATCTTTGCGATATTACAGAGATGGAAAAATGCTATTTTACAAACCTGATTAATATATGGTTTAAACGACAAATCCTGGTCGAAAACAACACCAAGGCTTCTCATAGTTGCACTGGAAGCCATCGCAACACCATTTAATACCTTCCTAAGATGCTTTGGACCAAAAATGATAACCTCTGTTTTATCGGAATTTAGAAGCAAAACATTTCCGGACATCCAGTCCTTGATGTCCTTAAGACATGCCTGAAGTTTGTGAAGAAACCTCATGTACATGAACAAATTAGAATCTGTCAGATAAATATGATTCAAACCTCCATCGGTCCTTCATCCAAGCAGATATATCAGAAAGACAGGCCGATATTCGCATTGAGACAGCCGTGTCACCAGGTGGGAAAGAAAGGAAGAGCTGGGTGTCATCAGCATAGCAGTGGTAGGAGAAGCCATGAGAGGTGATGATTTCACCTAGTGAAGTGGTGTATAGTGTAAAGAGAAGGGGGCCAAGCACCGATCCCTGTGGCACCCCTGTTGCCAGCTCATGCGATCTGGACACTCGTCCTTGCCATGATACTCTGAAGGATCTTCCTGTGAGGTAAGACATGAACCATAAGAGGACAGATCCTGAAATGCCAAGCGTTGACAGTAAGGAGAGGAGGATGTGGTGGTTGACCGTGTCAAACGCCGCAGACAGGTCGAGTAGTATGAGGACTGAGGATAGACCAGCAGATCTGGCAGCCCGCAGTGACTCAGTGACTGACAGAAGAGCAGTTTCAGTTGAGTGGCCCTGCCTAAAGCCAGACTGATTTGGATCTTACAGGCGGTTGTTGTGAAGGAACTGTGGGACCTGAGTGAAAACGGCTCGTTCTAGAATCTTAGATATGAACGGGAGCAGTGAGTCCGGCTGGTAGTTTTCAACCTGGGCAGGTTTGAGTGTGGGTTTTATCAGCAGTGGGGTGACCCGAGCTTCTTTGAAACCAGAGGGAAAGATGTTCTGCAGGATGTCGGTAGGGACAGGATCGAGAGGACAGGTCGTTGGTTTTGAGCCGACTATTAAGTTTAGAGACTTCGTCCTCGTTTAGAGACCGGAACGAGCAGAGAAAGGCACCAGTGGCCGGACAGACATGCCACTGTTACAGCCGAGTGACCGTGTTCTGATGAAGTCTGGCCAGGGAAAGACATGGACAGGTCTGGCATCAGTCATCAGTGAGATCTATATTCCACACTCTTACCAAGTTAACTCACCATGAGGAGGAGAGGTGAGAAGGAACAGGCGACATTTACAACTGGTGCCGCTAGGAGAAGTGTCAAGAGACACAGGGATTAACTATGAAATCGAGTGCCCTACCACCAGAAACAGAGCCCCAGAGCTCTAACCAGAGAATTTGCGAGAGAGAGTCTTTAGCCCCTTGCTGCTTCCACCTGCCTGCGCCCCCCCCCCACCCCCTCTGGTCATCCCGCTGCTGCTTCCGCCTGCCTGCCGTCCCCACCCCCAGTCATCCCGCTGCCGCTCCCACCTGCCTGCGGTCCCCACCCCCGGTCATCCCGCTGCTGCTTCCACCTGCCTGCTGTGCTGTTGACGTCCCCGACCCCCAGTCTGGCCCTCGGCAGGAGGGTCCCCCCTTATGATCCAGGTCCTGGTCCAGGTTTCTTCCCTCCTAAAGGGGAGTTTTTACCTGCCATTGTTTATGTAATAATTGCTCGGGGGTTTATGTTCATGTTCTGGGTCTCTGGAAAGCGTCTAGAGACAACATCTGTTGTATTAGACACTATATAAATAAAATTGAATTGAATTGAATTGAGTGACAGGTTCAGGAAAGTCAAACCAGGGAGTCCAATAGTGACAAGGTGTGAGAACTAAGGTAATAGTAGTGTTCTATATATTGCAAGTCTGCAGTAAGGTTAAAGTTGTTGGTTAACCCCTTTGTTATTATATTTGAGGGAAGATATCAAGGTATCGTGTTGACAAGAGTTAAAGTAACGCATGAATCTTACCTTGTAACCAATCAGAGGGACATGTGAATGCGTATGTGGAAGTATATAATACACATGTGAGAGCAGTCGAAAAAAAAGCTGCGCTCGGATAAGCCTCTGTTGTGAACCGAAGAAAATAAAACAGTTACTGAACAAAAATAACTGGAGGGACAGCTGTTATTTGACAGTGAGCAGGCTAAAGTTCAGTCTATATCAGTCATGTGGCACAGTCTGCGTTTATGAAGCAGTTTTCACCAAATGCAGTTCCTTTAACTCAAAGACTAGTATCTTTCCAGGGAATAAGCTGCTTGTCATCTCTTCATTGAGGACTGAGCAGCCTGAACAGAGGAAGTTCACAGGGATGAACTGAGAGCAACCTCTGAATCACAGCATTTTACTGAAAGGGGGGAGCAGATTGTTTAAACTCGCTCTGTATTTCAAACATGCAGACACAATGCTGGCTTTTCTCGACATTCTATTAAGGAGGCTGGATGCAACTTCTACACAGAAATCTGGGCTCAGCTGGTAGAAGTGAGGACAGGGTAGGAGGAGGAAGGGGAAGATAGGAAGTCGAAGGCTGGCTTGAGTCACACTGCCATCTACCGTCAGATCTTATATCAACAGGTGTTGTCCAGGTAGGTACAATTGGTGCCACAATGATCAGCCTGTAAAGAACTATGGAACTTTTTCCCCAAATACCATCCAATCGTTACATTATTCATAAAACTGTACACAGTAAAACATTCCTCAGTGTAATGGCCCGTATTTGGTTCACTTTTGAATGTAAAGAAAGGTTCAACGTTTTTTTTTGTACAAAATATAAACAGAATTTAGGTGGTCAAGATGATTAGCTTCCAATTTTTTTTCCGGAGTGACTATTTGCACCAGCGTACAAATAGCAAGCCTCCACCAGCTGAGCTATTCACACCCTGTTGACATATGAAAACAAATGCGTTGCCCATGCACATGTGCACCAATGTGTCTGCAACAGAAGGCGCTGTTTCACTTGCCCATGCGCATGTGCACCACTCTAAAATTGGAACCATGTCAAACAATAGAGCCAGGCAAATGCTCTCACACTTTTGTATGAACAATTTTTGCTCTTATGTCATTGTAAGAAATTTTGAAGAGATTAAATGAAGTTTATCAAAAGTGTCAATCACTGTTGAGCTGATGGATTTTTTTTTTTTAATAAATATTTTTTTTTACATTTTCTTTCTAATAATACATGGGTGCAAATAGCATACAGGACTGTCTCAGAAAATTAGAATATTGTGATAAAGTCCTTTATTTTCTGTAATGCAAAAATGTCATACATTCTGGATTCATTACAAATCAACTGAAATATTGCAAGTGTTTTATTATTTTAATATTGCTGATCATGGCTTACAGCTTAAGAAAATTCAAATATCCTATCTCAAAAAATTAGAATATTCTGGGAATCTTAATCTTAAACTGTAAACCATAATGAGCAATATTAAAATAATAAAAGACTTGCAATATTTCAGTTGATTTGTAATGAATCCAGAATGTATGAAATTTTTCTTTTTTTTAATTGCATTACAGAAAATAAAGAACTTTATCACAATATTCTAATTTTCTGAGACAGTCCTGTACATTGATATTGGTAACAGGGTGTAAATAGCCTACGCATCAGTACTTGCACCCAGGCGTAAATAGCCTAAGCCTTTTTTTTTTTTTTGCCTTCAAACAAAACGGAGTTGAACCATGCACATTAGAATCCATGAGAGGAACTCTTGATTGATAGTCCTCTGGAATTCTTGATACTTGACGTGACCATGCTAAAAGGTAACGAAATTAGCATGGAACTCCCACAGACGGTGGTGGATACGGTTTTTTCCAAAAGTCTCACTGTGTCCAACAGCGAGATGTTACACTGTTGTTGTAAAAGCAGACAAAGTACAACAAGACAAATTCTATTAAAAAACAAAGCTGGACATGGTCAAAAGTACAAGATTCTCTAAATTCCACAGAGGAAAATGGTACGAGATGTCAACAAAAAACACCCTGGTGTTGTCAAAGATGGTTGCTGCTGAACTGGCTTTTGGACATAAAGACTGTTGTCAGGATTCTTCATCGCTGTGGTCTTTGAGCTCATCTTGCCAGAACAACATTGATCACACCACAGTACATCAAACCCAGACTGACTTTTGTGAGTCTGTCCTTTGGTCTGAACAAACAAAAGAATAACCTTGAGATGTTTGGTCACATGGAAGCTGCTTTTGTTAGTAAAAGGAAGAGAAAAGTGTACAACTTAAAGGGGACCTATTATGGATCTAATACCTATTTTAAACAGGCCTTCATTGTCTTAAAAACAAGCTTTTGATTGTTTTTTGCTAAATAAATTAGAAATTCAGCCTCTGATCCATGTCTTTATCTTCCCAGTCTCTAACCTCATTATCTATGCGGGATTCTGAGTGGGCGGGGCTATGATAATGAGGCTCTGTGCTGATTGGCTGCCTGAATGACGTGATACACCGCTATGGAAAAATGGCGGAAACTCCGGCCGGCGGAGTTAGTTGTGGGCGTGGTTTCACGCATCGGAGGCAAACCTATGTAAATCACGCTCGTCGTTACATAACGATGGGAGCAGAATCTTATTGGCTCGTAGATCCACATCACACTGGAAGGCTCATCCGGGCGGCTGTACAGACACTGCAGAATTTGGTTTCTTTCCTCCTTCTCTGAGTTGGCAGGCTGAGGGGAGACCACTTTATATATGTAAAAGCAAGAAAAAACCTGTTTTTCATAATAGGTCCCCTTTAAAAATACAGTTGCTCCAGTTAGCCATGGTGGTGGGAGCGTACTGTGGGACTGTCTTCCTGTTTCAGATGCAGTTGGTGCAGGGAGTCATGAAAAAAGAGGATTATGTTCCTAATTTTGGGAAATAATGTAAAGAAAACATCTGCCAGAGAGCAGATCTGAGTTGTGAATCTTTGGAGGGAGTTCCAGATTTTGAGTTGCTTTTTCCCCCCATTGTCTGTATATAAATGGTTAATACCAATTTTGGTAAAACTTAAAACCATACATGCATTTTTTTTCGTGTGTGTTTGTGTGTGTTTTCTTTCACCAACACTCTTGACAGTTGAATCATATTTCATTCATCCGTAGAAAAAAACAAAAAAAAAACATTTTTCTACCTATGAAGACCAAGATCAGTATTGATTCATAAAAATGACGTAAACATAATATACATACAAGTATTTTTAACTGCTCGTACACATTTAAGTATACCATTATAAAGTCATATACATGCAGTAGTACAAAAAGTGTAACTCTCAAAGACTAATGTGTAATTATTTGAAATATAATCATCTTACATTTATCATCTGTTTGGTAATATCAGTTACAGCATTTATCATCTGTTTATATAGTATATATATTGTGTGTTTCAATCATTGTTAACACACTAGTATATTAATGCATGAATGTAGAATACTGCAACAACTCATAATGTAATAACTTAAATGTAATAAAAGTTCATAATGTAATAATCGGCTCATAATGCAATAAAATCATGAGTGCATAACGTAATAACGGCTTTGCGCATAATGTAATAATGTAATAACTTATTACATTTGGAGCCTTACTGGCGCCGCTCATAAAGTAATAACAGCTCATATTGTAATAACAACTCATAATGTAATAAGTTATTACATTATTACATTATGCGCAAAGCCGTTATTACGTTATACACTCATGATTTTATTACATTATGAGCCGATTATTACATTATTAACTTTTATTACATTTAAGTTATTACATTATGAGCCGTTATTACATTATGAGTTGCTATAAAATACATACACAGACGTACATGAGCCTTAATATATGTACATACAAATAAACAAATACATATACTCATGTATACATGTGCTGAAATATACCGGTGTATATATATATATATATATATATATATATATATATATATATATATATATATAATACTGTGCATGCATAAATGTTTGTTTTTTCATCTTGATTCAGAGCCACATCCAGAAAGATGTAGGTCTAAAAATGATGTATGGGGCCTCTCCATTCAAGAGGCGGTGCCACCGGTGGTTCATCAAACCACCTTTACACACTGCTGGTTAGCGATATGACTAATCAGAGCAACGGAGAAGGTGATGTATTCAGAGCGATAGACACAAGTCTACAGGTGAACGATTTGTGAAGAAGATATGCTGTAGCCTGTCAGCAAACAGCAAAAACAGCTACCTAACCCTAACCCTATAAAGCAGGGATATTCAATTGGCGGCCCGCGGGCCACATGCGGCCCGCCAGGAGCTTTTATGTGGCCCCTGGTCATATTTCAAAAAAGGGGGTGTTTGTTGAAAAAAAAAAGAAAGTGGTGCTTTGTCATTATGGCGTGTTTTATTAAAAGTAGGTCAATATCAATTTCATTAAGTTTGCACAATGCATGGTTTCAAAATGAACTTGCATTCAAAATAATATTTCTTTATCTGAATATTATATTTAACATTCACAATGACTAAATCTGGAGACAATTAATACATAATTAATATGTAAACTAGATATATTCAAATGTATAATACAAATGTATTATATTTACATAAGTCTTCGTCTTTGAATACCCCTGCTATAAAGGAATGAATTGAGATCCATCTTCTGTTCAGGTTCCCAAGAAAAAGTCAGAATCTTTAACGGTCCAAACAACACATCAGCAAAACATGACTTGAGCTTAACTGAGATTTAGGTTCATTTTTGTATTTAAGCGACCATTTAAACTGGAAATACTTTTACTTGGGAGAGCCAGTAGTTTTGTTTGATTTTAAAAACAGACCTTATAATTTAGCCGTTAAATGCATGCCTGTTGAACCTTTGGTTCATTCTCGGGACTCTGTTCATTCTCAGGAAGAATGCAGCCTGAGCATCTGTAACACAGAGATCCCTTAAGCACAGCTCATCTGTTCTAGAGCTGAACATGCTCACATATATGGGCTGAGTGGAAACCCGGGACACCAGGCTTGAACCTCTCCCATGTGCATGAGGAATATCAGCAGCCCTCACTCAGTCAGCGCAGCCCCTGCAGCGTGAGTCTAATAAATTGTACAACTAATTCATCTTTGGTTCAATTTAATTGCTGAAGCAAAATATGTGCTTGCAAGAGGCTGAGGGCTATGTAGTCGGAGAAGCTCATAGTAAGAAATGTTTGCGTGTGTTGCCTGGGGTACGTTAAAGTGGGTCATGTCATGTTGGGGATGCAAGTGGAAATCAAAAGGAGTAATATGACATATTGCCTAAGAGTAACTACATTGTAGCATACAATGAAAATATACTTGTGAATGTTTTTTTTCACTAAGAAAAAAAATCTCAAGATGATGAATTGAAAAGGTCTTGGGTAAATATTGGATCTGACTGGGGAAAACCCTCTATTGGATCCTGGGAAAGAAAAGACCAAAGCGATTGTTTCCTTCCCAAATTGAATCAGTGTTTGCAAAAAACACCCTGTTTCTGCTACACTTATAAGGGCACAGTTTATCAAAGTACTTAACACCCAGTGTGTTCCTTGTCGACAAAAATGCGCCTGGCCTTTGGCCAGATTTTAATTAAATCGTTTCAGGTTTTCTAAAATCATCATTATCTTTTGGGCCGAGATGAAAGAAAAGAGTGCGACTTACAACAACAAACTACTACTGGTCCACGTGCGGATGCTCTGGTAGCATGTACCAGATGGCAGCACAGAAAAGAGCCTGGCTCAGAAGAATGGCTCGGGTCTCTCATGATTTTCTGCTCTTTCACGAGGCAGTGTGTTGAAGATGGTTTACAGGGAAGGGAGGTGACAGCCAGTGATGCGCAGTGTTGGGGTAGTTACTCAAAAAAGTAATCCATTACATATTACTAGTTACTTTAAAAAAAAGTAATCCCTTACACTACTTAGTTACTGGTTGCTGAAAGTAACTAGTTACATTACTAGTTACATTACTTTTGGATTACTCCGCAATATCACCTGAGCTGCACCATAACTCCATTACCAATGAACAACATGTACAGGACTGTCTCAGAAAATTAGAATATTGTGATAAAGTTATTTATTTTCTGTAATGCAATTACAAAAACAAAAATGTCATACATTCTGGATTCATTACAAATCAACTGAAATATTGCAAGCCTTTTATTATTTTAATATTGCTGAATATTATGGTTTACAACTTAAGAAAACTCAAATATCCTATCTAAAAAAATTAGAATATTCTGGGAATCTTAATCTTAAACTGTCTTAAACTCTGAGTGCAGAGTGCTGAGGTGCTCAGTCCAAATATCCTCAGTCTCCTCAGAAGATAAAGTTTTTTGTGTGCTGTATTTGTACGTCAAGACTCCTCTCCCTGGCCCTGCCCCTTCTCAACCTTTCCCCGACCCTGCACCTAACCTGGGGCTTGCTGATTGGGCCGAAGCTTCGGGAGCTGCGTACTGGCCTGCGGTCCCCACCCCTGGTCATCCCGTTGCTGCTTCCACCTGCCTGCTGTGTGCTGCTGACGTTCTTATAATTGCTCGGGGGTTTATGTTCTGGGTCTCTGGAAAGCGTCTGGAGACAAGTTTTGTTGTATTAGACGCTATATAAATAAAATGGAATTGAATTGAATTGAATTGTATTGATAACTGCAGTGGTGTGAGTGGTCCAGCTGAGGTCCTAGCTGATATGTACAACACGGAGTTTGAAGAAGGCGACCTTTTCCACCTCTGAATCCTAATGAAAATGGGGATGTGACCTCTTCATTTATGTTTCCTGAATTCATGGACCATTTCTTTGTTTTTGCAGATGCTGAGAGAGAGTTTATTGTCCTGGCACCATGTTTCCAGGGCACAAACCTCCTCGCTGTAGCTGGCCTCGTCCTTGTGATAGACAATGACACAGGCGGCGGTATCGTCCAGGCATTTCAGGATGAGGGTATCATCCAGAAGCTCCAGGATGGAGGTATCGTCCAGAAACTTCAGGATGGCATTGGAACTGTCAGGGTGTGGAGCAGACGACAGAGAGCATGGCAATGAAGGGCACCCATGCTCAGCATCAAATTGGAGAAGCTGTCCATCTTTGGCTCTGTCCATCAGAAAGCTCAGAATCCAGTTACAAACAGTTCCATAATTCTGAGCTTTTGAACAAGCTTCATATAGAGACTATTGTGTTGAATGCTGAGCTGTAGGCAACAAACGGCATTCTCACACGTCTGCTTCTGCTCCAGGTGGGAGGGGCAGTGTGCCATATTAGGACAATGACATTGTCTGTAGGCCTGTTTTGCCTTTAAGCAAACTGGAAAGAGTCCAGGGAGTCAGGAAGGGGGGTGCAGATGTGTGTCTAGGCTAGCCATTTAAAGCACTTCATCATAGTGTTTGTAAGTGCAATAGGGCATTGGGATGATTATGGTCACCTTGTAGCATGTGGGGCCTGCTGCAGGGAGAGGATGACGATGGAGGTGCGGACGTCTGTCGGCACATCCTTTGAGGACTCATAGTAGAATGCCATCTGGCCCTGGAGATTTCTGTGGGTTTAAACTTTTAAGGGTTTTCCTCACATCGGCCGTTGTTAGGGTCAGTGATGGACGGGTTCTTAGCTAGCTTCTCAGCAGGTGTGGTGTTGACGGCCTCAAACTGGGCATAGACGAAGTTCAGGTTGTGTGGTAAGGAGGTGTCAATGTAGGTGTTGCTATTTTCCTGTCTTGTAGCCAGTGATTTTGTGAAGCCTTTGCCAAATATGTCTAGGGTCACAACTGGTGCAGTTGGCTTATCCCTGTATTCATTTTAGTGTCTTTGATGGCCCTGCAAAGGTCATATTTGGCCCCTATCAAGGACTTCTTGTCCCCAGAATCAAAAGCAGATGCCGAGCAGAGTTTGGCACAGACATAATCATTAAATCAGGGCTTCTGGTTTGAAAAAGTCTTAATGGTGACCCTCAGAATGATGTTGTGATGCCAAAATAATGGTGCTTTTGAGTGACATACTGTGAAACAGATGATGATAATAAACCAGATTGCTGTACATCCATGCAAGGCAACAGGATACATTACACAGCACAAAGACAATTAAAGCTGCAAGCAGCGATGAACGGGCCCTCGCACCCTTGTGCACGTTTAGGCTGCAGTGGAAGCTTGTATGACTTGCATGTAGATTCTTCAGGCCTGGATATTTAGCGGATGAAACCACCCACAACTCTCTATATCAAACCATTCAAAAGTTATGGCAGAAAGTAGGAACTATCAGATATGGACCAATCAGATGAAGGGGGGGCGCACTTTTTGGCGTCTATCGTCGCCACGGTAACGCTTTGGACTGATAAAATTAATGCGCGTCGTTGCAGGATCAAGACGCACATTTTGATGTAAAACACACCTGGGTGCACGTTACGGTTGGGGCCACATTAACTGCCGAAAGAATGGCATAAATTGTGCCAAAATTACACGATTAATTCTGTTTGGTTTTGGTCATGGCGCCAAGAGACTTTTCTTTAAGTTACGACATGATACAGGTGTGTACCAATTTTCGTTCATGTACATCAAACCGTATTGTGGGGCTTGAGGCACAAAGTTTTCTAGGGGGCGCTGTTGAGCCATTAGGCCACGCCCATTAATGCAAACCATTAAATATCACATTTTCCACCAGGCCTGGCTTGCGTGCAAAATTTGGTGACTTTTGGGGCACGTTTAGGGGGAAAAAAGGCCCTCATTTCGTCTGAAAAATAAAATTAAAACGAGAAAACCTAGGAACAAAAAAAAACGAGGAAAACAATTCCTACAGATACAATAGGGCCTTCGCACTGTAAGTGCTTGGGCCATAAAAAAAAAACAAATTGAAAGCAGCGGAAAGGACAAAAGTTACACATTTGGAAAGTTGTAATTGTAGCAGAAAGAAACCAAATGTCGGAAGAGATGACCATGAATGCAATGGCATTTTTAGTTGCCTGGCAACAACTGAGCTGATGATGTCGTATGTAGCAGGCAAGAGTTCAGTTTGTAAAGTGTGTCTTTTACAGCAACGGCTCAGATCATGTCATTTGTTTTTCATACACACTGCAGCCCCTCCTCACTTTTAGGGGTTAAAAGTGATCAGAATAAAAACAGTTGGAAGTGTGAAATGTGATTTAAGGTCCATTCAAATTTTACTGGAGACCTAAGCACAAAGAGAAAACTTGAGTCTTTCAGTATACCAAACATGCATGAAAAGTTAGCTTCCATCAGGTTTTCTATAAAACCACAAATTAAGAATTTTAAAATGCTTATGCTTAGCTTCATAAGGGTCTAGACCTAGACCTTCGCTGTATTTACGAGAAAATGTCTCCTTTTTCTCTTACATTGAAACAAAACTATTATTCTGTGTGTATATGTGGACTTTCCATAATATCTGTGAAATGTTTTATTAAATTCTGCTTTGCTTCCTTAACATATTTACCACATTATTGTCACAGAGCGCTCCGCCATCTCATGTGCACACAGGACGCTGCAAGACCTGGATGAGACCCATTACTCTAGATTTCACAGCAGGGTTTTATGTCCCATGATGATCTTAATGCTTTTCCACCTTTACTGAGTCAGGGTGCCATGAAAATCCTCAGATCTCAGAATTTTCTATATTAGTGCAATACATAGGGGGCACAGTGGCGCAGCTGGTAGTGCAGCTGTCTCACAGCTAGAGGGTTCAATTCCCGCTGTGGACGCTGTGGGTGCTGAGTGTGTGTTAAGTTCCCCCATGACTTCAGCACCAACACCCTGGCTGACCTTTCTGTGTGGAGTTTGCATGTTCTCCCCGTGTTCGCTTGGGTAGTTAACCCTTGTGCTCTCTTTGGTTCAAAATGACCCAATTCTTCCTTCCTTCTTTCCTCCTGCTCTCTCCTTCCTTCTTCCCTTACTCTTTCCTTCCTTCCTTCCTTCCTTCCTTCCTTCCTTCCTTCCTTCCTTCCTTCCTTCCTTCCTTCCTTCCTTCCTTCCTTCCTTCCTTCCTTCCTTCCTTCCTTCCTTCCTTCCTCCATTCTTTTCTCCATTCCTTCCTTCTTTCCTCCTGCTCTCTCCTTCCTTCTTCCCTTCCTCTTTTCTCCCTTCCTCTTTCCTTCCTACCTTTCTTCCTTCCTTCCTTCCTTCCTTCCTTCCTTCTTTTTTCCCTTCCTTCCTTCTTTCCTTCCTTCCTTCCTCCCTCCCTTCCTCCCTTCCTTCCTTCCTTCCTTCCTTCTTTCCTCCCTTCCTCATTTCTCCCTTCCTCTTTTCTCCCTTCCTTCCTTCCTTCTTTATGTCCTTCCTTCCTTCTTTTTCCCCTTCCTTCCTTCTTTCCTCCTGCTCTCTCAATCTTTCTTCCCTTCCTCTTTTCTCCCTTCCTTCCTTCTTTCCTTGTTTTCTCCCTTCCTTCCTTCCTTCCTTCCTTCCTTCCTTCCTTCCTTCCTTCCTTCCTTCCTTCCTTCCTTCCTTCCTTCCTTCCTTCCTTCCTTCCTTCCTGCTTTCCTCCCTTCTTCTCTTCCTCCTTCCTTGACCCGGAGACAGCACAAGGGTTAATGTGAGCTACCCTCAAAAAAACATGCAACAGCCCCAGGCTACACAATGCCCCCTCTGTCCTCTGCCCTCTGCCTCTCTAACGTAAAGACCACACTTCTGACCTTATTGCGTCACATTAACGCACATGCTAGGTCACCTTTGTACAGACTCATTACTCCGGCACTTTAAAACCAACATGTTGTACATTTTTTCTTTCAATATTATTTGTTCTTTTGTATTGCACCAATCACCACAACAAATTCCTTGTGTATGTTAAACTACTTGTCAATAAACTTCTTTCTGATTCTGATTCTCTGGCCAGCCGGGGCGCCAGATGGGGTGGGGAGGATCTGGCCGGAATAACGCGATCCATCCAGGCGCTACGTCCGGCCAAAGAAACCTCACCCTGTCTGGTGAAAAGAAGCGGCCTGCTCACTCTTCAAGTTAAGGAGGAGACCTGAGCTCAGTGTGGGCCCTCCCGGGGTTGGTAGAGGGAGCAATGCACAGGACTGACTTAGGTAGGAGCACTGGGTGATAAAATGGGAAAAAAATTGGGATTTTTTTTTTTTTTCTTATTAAAAAAACAAACCCACCTCACCTTTCCAAATTTTTATCTTACAGGACAAAAGGTGAATATCTGTACTAAATTTAAATACCTCTGTCATTTCATCACAGACCAAATAACTGATGATGAGGATATTAATAGACACTGCCGAGTCCTTTATGCTCAGGCAAACATGCTAAGAAGGAAATTTAACATGTGTTCTGACCATGTGAAGATCTGTCTCTTTAGGGCATACTGTACCTGGCTCTATACTGCTCCTTTATGGAGTACATTTAAGAAGGCAAGCATTCATAGGTTGAAGGTTGCTTACAATGATTGCATGAGGATACTATTGAAACAGCCGAGATGGTGAAGTGCAAGTGAGCTGTTCTGTAAAGTGAGAGTCAACTCATTTCAGGCCTTGCTTAGACACCTGATGTATAGTTTTATCTGCAGACTGAATGTTTCTTAGAAGGACATCATTGCTCAGCTGGTTAGCCCTCGTGTTTGTGACGTGAGATATTGCTCAGCTCTGTGGAAACATTGGTATAACTGTCTTGTGTAACACTGTTTTCTATATGCTCTCTCTCTCTCTCTCTCTCTCTCTCTCTCTCTCTCTCTCTCTCTCTCTCTCTCTCTCTCTCTCTCTCTCTCTCTTTTAATCTTGTGTTCTTATGTATTGAGTGTTGTATGTTTTTATTATGGACCCTGAGTCTGACTGATAAACGATGATGATGATGATGATGACGATGATGATGATGATGATGATGATGATGAAATGTGCAATACATCAAGCAGGTGCAAGCGCAGTCGTCTATGACTGTTAATAATAATAATGATTCATTTTATTTAGAGCCGATGAGAAGAGCCTCAGTTTTATTGCCGTTGATTTTTAGAAAACTTTTGCTCATCCAGGTATTGATTTCATCCACACAGTTGGTTAGGGAAGTGGGAGGAATAGTAGCAGTGGGTTTGGAGGAGATATAGGTGTGGCATCGGCGTAGCAGTGGAAATGGACCCCATGGTGACGGAGGATTGAGCCCACGGGTAGGAGGTAGATGACCCCTGAGGGAAAACCCAGTGTGACACCCATAAACTCAGATTTGTGGTTCTTTAAATGTACGAACTGTTAACGGTCAGTGAGGTTTAATGACAACCAGGAGAGTGCAACACCAGTGATCCCAATGGTCCAGGAGTATTGGGTGAGAAATGGTGTCCAAATCCCTCATGGTCCTGAAGAGATGACAAAGGTTCAGCCTCCCCAAAGCATGCAAGTGTGTGTGTGTGCACACACACACACACACACACACACACACACACACACACACACACACACACACACACACACACACACACACACACACACACACACACACACACACACAGAGGCATCACCATCAGTCTCTTTGA
Source organism: Cololabis saira (assembly GCF_033807715.1). NCBI lineage: Eukaryota > Metazoa > Chordata > Actinopteri > Beloniformes > Belonidae > Cololabis > Cololabis saira. The sequence continues at coordinate 3,191,593 of NC_084589.1, forward strand.
CTGGATAGCTGGTGTTTTTTCTGAGGTTGTGGAAGATCAATGTTGACGCCGTGGTGTAATCATCCGAGGAATAAGATTAACATATCTTAGTGCCGATTGAGTTGTCTCAGTGGATGCATGAGGGAGAGGTGGTGAAGGATTCATTGTCCCAGCAGGAGCGCCTGTAAAATTTAAGTGACATGAATGAAGAGGACAGAAACAGCAGAGCACAAAGACAAAGAAAGGAGAAATACACTGAACCACATGACCGTGGCAGCTAAAATCATCTTTCCATTGTATGAATCTGCAAACGCACCTCAAACAAGTGTAAAACGGGTCTGAAAAACATTGTAATGAATTGTGAATCTCATGAAACCATACTTGAATTAAATGATGCACTAATTAAAAAGTACCATCTTGGAGGGGAAAAAAAGCAGTTTGAGAACCTGACAGCAGCAAGATATGTCAGCTGATGTTTCCTGTCCGAATGTGCAAACTAAGTGTTAACGAACACTCACAGAACACTAACTAAAAAGTCATCACATCTAAGGAACATGGGTAACGTAATCACACAGCATTGTTAACAACAGCTAGATCCTTGTGAATTCTAACCCACTGAAACTACACAGTGTCCTGCTAGTGAGCGGCCACTACAGTCTAATAGTTTTTAAAAAAGCAATTTGCAAAGCTACAACAGCCTATTCATCGTTGATAGAGGATAATAGAAGTAACCCACGTTTTCTGTTCAGCACTGTAGCCAGACTGATAAAGAGTCACAACTCTTTAACAGCAAAACCGTCAAAATTAGAGAAGATATCAACCATATCATATCTCACTATATCATCTTTTTCTGACAGGTTCCAGTTTGTTCATGTACAGGGTTTATTCAGAACAGTCAAGGGTCTGTTATGGTGTTCCGCAGGGTTCAGTGCTAGGGCCAATCTTGTTCAGTTTATACATGCAGCCGTTGGGAAGTATAATCCAGAATCACGGCATACACTTTCATTGTTATGCTGATGATACGCAGCTCTATTTGTCTATGAAGCCGGATGAAACAGAACCGTTAGTTAAACTTCAGGCATGTCTTAGGGACATCAAGGAATGGATGTCTGCAAATTTTTTGCTTCTAAAATCCGATAAAACAGAGGTTATTATTTTTGGTCCAAAGCATTTTAGTAAGGGATTAGATGGTGTTTCGACAGTAAACCAATTTTGGATATAGTTCAGAATTGTAACTAACCCTAACCTTAAAGACAAGTTAGTTGTCGTAAACATTATTGACCAGAACAACAACCATGTTACTGTATGTTAAAGCACTTCTCTAACAGTACTAACTGAAACAATATTTTGGTCGGATCTCTGCATCACTGTCTTTCCTCACCTGCTCTAAACCTTGGCATGAACAACAGATTTTCTCCAAATGCATTGCTCATTTACTACTGCCAGTGTTTTTGTTGGTAAGTATTCCGACCTTCCCGCCTCTGACTCTAGCTTTCAGTTGGGACAGAAATGCTCGGTGTGTGAAGTTTCTGTCAGAGGATAAATGTGATGAGAGTATAACTTTGTCCGTCTGAGTAGCTGTGAGTACCATTACACAGTCCTGTATGCCCTTCTGAGTGGGTTCTGTGGCTCTCCGGAGGAGTAAAGGCTACATCACATGAATTTACTGTGCTTGTTACGTGTACATTCACATGGCCTCTCTCCACTTACCATTACAGGTGTCTCTCATCAGCAGAGTGTGACTGGCAGATGTCAAGAGCGATTATATCCAGTGGATTAAGGTGGATGCTTACTGGCTGAAAATACACCTCTGCAGTTCTCAGTTGTCAGCCATGAAATGAAACAGACACTCCAAATGAAAGAACATCTCAGGCTAATATCCCATCACAAATGCTGTTTATTCTGGCTGTCTGGATTTGCCTGACCAAACTGTGTTGGAAGGAAGGAGGACTGCCAGAAATTTTTCCATTGAAACCATGGGAGACTTTTCCAACATTCGATGCAGAATGCCTCATATTACATTCAGCCAATTCTGTGTCAGACGTGTGAAATCTCAGGCCGAGGGCCAGTCACAGAGTAGATCTCTCTCCTCAAAGCCAAAACTGAACCACAGAGCATGTATTACTGAGTACTCTGTCCTTTTGACCTTCAATGGCTTCCTTCCTTCTCATTTCAAGAACAACACACTTTCACATGTCAGAATGAACAGGTATTATAAAGATTACTCCTCACAATTTATTTTTCCCCAACTGACACCTCCTCAATCCTGCGACTGAATGCTGTTTTTTTGCTTAGTTTTGAAATATGCAAGACATTCATAGTATCATCATTCACAGTATGTCATGTGATGTGATCTGTGTGCTAATTATAATTGTCCTGTGGATGCCCAATTTGATCGGAAGGAATGGCATCCATCTCACTTTGAATTGTGCAGCTATAACAGCAAGTGCAGAATTAACAAAAACCTGTTCATTCTGGCTAGGAGTTGTTTTTGTTGAGTATTCTTGCATATGTTTTCCTCCCGCAACTCCACAAACCCAAGGCTGTTGGCTCCAAAACATTTTTAATTCAATCCAAAATTAGCACAGTAGTAACTGATCAAATTAACAAATGAACCTCAGAGAGCACTGTGAAGAGCGTTGTTGCATTTACTGAAGAGGTTTCTCTAACTCTAAGGTCTCTAAGGTCCAACATGAAGGCCCATGCACATGCATGTAATTAATTAATTTATGTCTAATGTGCAACATTAGACATAAATAAAGAAAAACTAATATATATATATATACAGTATATAGTTGTTGTTTTTTTTAATTTTTGTTACTTCAAATAGTTGAATAACCTGTCTTATGTTGTAGGACCCCACCCCGGCCAAAGAGCCTCTGCTCCTTGGTCTCATTTGTAAATAAGAACCTTTTCTTGATCGGCTTGCCTGATGAAATAAAGGTTTAATGAAAAAAAAAAGTTAAAACAGTTTTACATGACAACTTTAGCTGTTTATGAACAGTCTTTAAACTTCAGGAGGCTTTCGTAAAAACAAATCCTCTGTCCATATTGGGATTGTGGAAGGCCGTGGTAAAAATCGTGGAAGTCAAAACTATTTCAACATTGTTGCAGTAGTCAGAGTGAAGTTTCACCAGTGGTGGTTCACTTCAGTGGCTGCGCTTTCTTGTTGTGCGTCTAGTGTAGTGGATAATGTTGAGACATGTTGGGACCTGATCTACAGATAGATTCTGTGTTTAGGCAGATCGTTCTTGAGTGTGCCTCCACCTTGTGAGATGGACCAGACACATGCACAGTTTTCACCATTCTGACCTCTCACATCACTGATTCTACTGCTCCTCTGTTTTCTCTGCCTACTTCCTACTGTATATCTTCCAACGAGGGAGCCATTCCCATTGTTTCCTGTTTCACAGATGATTAAAATCAACGTGGCCTGGGATGATACCTTTAACTGATATTTCTAAAATGGTTTCACAATTGTTGGTACATGCAGTTTTTCCACATATTGGTGAAGCCATTCTTTATTGTGCTAGACACTGACTACGTTTGCATGCAGTCAAAATTCGGGTTATTGCTAATATTCCGGTTACTGAAACATAGTTAGTTTAGTTTCCATGCGTGAGCAAACAGGGTTATCCCTGTATAAATGGTAATTAATCATTTGGGATATCTGGATCAAACCAGCGACGCACGGAGAACGTGAAGAACATTCGGGTTTTAAAAGGGTTATTGACTGCATGGAAACACATTGACTGCGTTTACATGCACTCAATAACCCTTTTAAAACCCGAATATTGGCAATAACCCGAATTTGCACGGCCATGTAAACACTTTGAATAACCCGAATTTGCCCATATTCCGGTTTTTAGAAACCGAATATGACCCCTGGGTTACTCCTTTTAAAACCTGAATATTCGGTCATATAAACGCTAAATGGAATATCCCCATCAAACGGAACATTAATTTGTTTTCTGCGCATCCTCTGTTCACAAGGAATCCTGGGGCCTTATGTACTAAGAGTGCGGCGCACAAAAACGTGCGTTCGCCACTTTCAACGCTCACGGTCGGATGTACAAATAATGACGTGAACGTAGAAAGCTGCGGTCCTTCACTCACACATTAAGGCTTTTGTACGCACTTTTCTGAGTTCTGTCCGTTGGCGACACTGACTGGTGATGCAGTGAAGTGCAGAATATGAGGAAACTTAACGTCAACAATAAGTTCACGACCACGTGAAGGACATGACAGTCCCCACATCACCAGATAAGTTACACAAGAGTGGAGCTGCAACAATCTCACAATCAACCACATGATCTGAACAAACAACTAAAGGAGCTCAACGATGGAACCTGCAAATCCTGATGGAGCTTGGCTCCGTTAGAGGAACCTGCTGATGGCAGGATCAGGAGCGAGTCTTCAGGCACCACACCGATCTGCTGGTCCAGGATGAAGACTGGACCATCAGCTGGTTCAGGTACCAAGAGGATCCTCCTGGATCTCTGCCCTGAACTGGACCAGCTGCTCCGGTTCAGACCAACATGATGCTTCAGCTGGAGCTGCTATGGGTCGGACATCTGTCTGTCGTCATGACGACCCTATGGGAGGACTACTGGAGATAAAAGCCAGACCCTAAACATCCCATAACTGTGTCTGGACAGAAATACATTAAAATTAATTTTGAAGCAAAAAACCGGTGTTGTGCCAAAAAGTGACTGCCTGCCAGAATCTGATTTCTTCTGATTTGTGGCCGCGGGAGCGCGCACAGCAGCCCGTTGAACGATAGCGCTAAACCGTCAGATTTCAGATTATGAAGCTCAAGAATGAGATCAAGTCATATTTAGGCAGAAACAACTTTTCATTAACTGTATTTGGCCTTCAATCAATCAATTGGCAGGTAAAAAGACCCATTTTCAGGGGAGAAATCAGATTCTGGGAGGCAATCACTCTTTGGCACGACAGGATCTACCTGTCTCTCCTCCTGCGGATGAAACACTCCGAGTTACAGCAACTTTGCTCTTTATTTCTCACATTTGCACCTCGATAATCCCGTCGGCACAAATTGTCTTTATTTCTGCAGCAGAGGAATCAGATCGTAATGCTTCATGTTTTAAATATAAATGTATTTTGTTCACATTGTTATACTTATGAGAGGGGTGATCGCGGACATCCATAATGTGTAAAACTCAATAAACGTGTAGGCTACATTGGTCTTAATCCATTAGTACAGTGCTTCTCAATCCTGGTCCTCGAGTTCAATTCAATTCAATTCAATTTTATTTATATAGCGTCTAATACAACAGAGTTGTCTCTAGACGCTTTCCAGAGACCCATACCCAGAACATGACCCCCGAGCAGTTATTACATAAACAATGGCAGGTAAAAACTCCCCTGGTGGGAGAAAAACCTTAAGCCAAACAGTGGCAAGAAAAACTCCCCTTTAGGAGGGAAGAAACCTTGAGCAGGACCAGGATCATCAGGGGGACCCTCCTGCCGTGGGCCAGACTGGTGGGTCAGGGACGGCAACCACTGTCCTGAATGTTTTAGATGTTTCCCTGCACCAACACAGCTGATTCTAATTAAAGGTCCTAATTAGCTTGTCACCAAGGTCTGCACAGTTCTGTTGATGACACAGGTACTTGTATCACGGTGTGCTGAAGCAGGGTAGCATCTAAAACATGCAGGACAGTGGTACTCGAGGACCAGGATTGAGAAACACTGCATTAGTATATAATATGCATGACAATAAAGCAGAACGAGGAGCCGTTTTTCATCCACCGAAAATTCTGGTGTCGGTTCTTAAAATACAAACAAGAAAAGCAGAGTGTAATGATGCACTAAAGCTGCCCATAACATTCACAAACCCGTACGATCATAATAAAACCAAAACTCTTCACGGAACGCAACGCAAAGCAAAGAACACCATAATGTAGGTGTCAAACTGAATCCCAGAAGGGCCGGTGTCCTGCATGTTTTAGATGTTTCACTGCTTTAACACACCTGATTCTAATTAATCATCGTCACCAACTTGTCATCAAAGTCTGGATAGTTCTGTTAATGACACAGTCACTTGTATCATGGTGCAATGAAGCAGAGAAACATCTAAAACCTGCAGGGACACCGGCCCTCGAGGACTGGAGTCCGACACCCAGCTCAGAGCCGATGTTTTTTTTTTTAATTTGTTTTACCTGTTTTTGCACATTTCTTGTTAGGATGAGCGGTTTTTAATGGATAATTATCTTCATATCATATTCAAACATATTTGAGGGAGGAGACGGGGCGGAGTGTTGTGCTCCCGCATGTGCGCTCAAATCCACGCTGATTGGGATGTACAGAGAAACCTGCGTGGATTTGGGCGAACGCACAGCTTTGTACATATGAATTTTTGCGTTCTTGTTAATTCCACGCACGGATTCACGTTGAAATCCACGCACTCTTAGTACATGAGGCCCCTGGTCTTTTGAGTCCAGGACGTTCTTCTAACGGCACCCTGGGGTGTCGTCTGACTGCTTCAGGGGTGTCGTCAAAAAATGACCTATTCTAACATTTCATATATAAATACCATATTTTCGCGACCATTCGGTGCGCTGTGTGGAAAGGCATACCCTCATTTTTGTGTGTCATTTCTGTATTTAAAACACACACATGCACACCGACCGTAAAGGCGCCGTCTACACACACACACACGCGAGCTGCAGAACACACACACAAGCACACAAGTGTGCGTATTTAAAAATAGAGCGTGAGCAAAACTTTGTTTGGTTGTACTTTATTTCAGTTTTTACATTAATCAAACCCATCGAAGTCTCATCCTCTGTTTCTGCATTAAAGAGCTCCGCTAATTCAGCTGTGACAGTCCGAATTCCTCGCTGTCAGTCTCTTATTCCTTGCCGTGCGGCGCCGCTCGCAGCCTTAAGACTGATTTATGGTTCCGCGTTACACCAACGCAGAGCCTACGCCGGAGGGTACGGCGTAACTCTGCGTCGATTTATCGCGGAACCATAAGGCTTCACTTTGAACGGCCGGTTCACACCGACGTCCAGCGGTTGGAGTTCCTTTGTCAGACCTCCCGGAATAACAGCAAGCCCAGCGTTCATATTTTTCACTTTTTTTTTTACATTGTCTGTGAGATGGGCGCGCATAGTCACAGATCAGCAGCGATGGTGATGTGTGGAAAAAAACCACCGGGTCGCCGCACATAGACCTGCCTCAGCCACTCATCATCATCCCTTCATCCATCCAGCCCTTTTTTAACATTTTGGCATTTGTAGACGGTAGAAAGTACCGGGTTAGCGAGATTTACAAGAAGGTGAGAGAAAAGTTGCGTGAAGCAGCATTTGTTTTGGATTTGGATACAGGAAGAAGAAGCGGAAATGACGGGAATTGCGTCATGACGTTCTCCGTGCGTCGCTGTTTTGATCCAGATATCCTGAATGATTAATTACCATGGAAACAGGGATAACCCTTTTTGCTCACGCATGGAAACAGAATATTCCGAATGTTTCAGTAACCGGAATATTAGCAATAACCCAAATTTTGACTGCATGTAAACGTAGTCACTGCCTCTCTAAGATATTTATATCCAATCATGTCACTGACCTGTGGTCAATCAGCCTTATTAGTCTCCAGATGTTCCTCCACCACCTACTTTTCCAGCTTTTTTTTTTACTGTGGCCCAGACTTTTTCAGATGTGCTGCTGCCATGAAACTCAAAATGAGTTGATATTTTTATGAAATAGAATGTCTTAAGAATTAAATCTGCGCTGCACTAGTGGCAACTTGTTGCAGCAGCTCCGTCGACTCGTTTCACTTATTGTTTTGTTCCTATCTGTTGTGAACAATTTTTTGGTCCTGTTTTCTCTGGAAGCGTGGTTTTTTTTTACTGGGCGACATCATGTTTGCTAAAACTGTGAGTCTGGCCCTATTATTTCTATAATTTTTCACCTGGTTCATCAACCCAGCAACCACCGAAGCAACAGGAAGCAGACACTCCGTTGTTTACAACCGTGAACAGCTGTTAGCCCTCTGTAGCCAAGGGAAGCTAACCAACTACAAGCCCGATAGTCCCCCGAGCTGAAAAGTGTCAGGCCGAGACTCAAAGCAAGACTCAGATGCAGAGATATTAGATAACAAAAGGCTTTTATTGAATTCACCGGAGACCTCAGACGGAGTGACAAACAAATGGCTATAAACAAAACTAGACACTAAACTCTAACTATAGAGAGAATAACAAACACTCCAAGAAGAGGGAAAAATAACTATTAAAAAGAAACAAATAAACTCAAAACACTCTGTATGGAGGAAAAACCTGCCTATATTAAATAATTTGGCTACAAATCACTCTTAAAGAGGTAAAAACCAAGAACTATAAACAAGAACTACTAACTAAAAAAAAAAAACTATGAATCTAAGCTAGGATATAGGTTAACAAACGAAAAATCACTCTTTAACGAGGAATAAACAAAGGGCTATGAATCTAAGCAAAGGTAGAAAATTTACAAACAAAAAATCACCCTTGAATGAGGAAAAAGAAGGGCTATGAAATTTAGCTAAGGAAAAAATTAAAAACAAAAAAATCACTCGTCACGAGGAACATGCGGCTTACTATGGCGATTACTGTGGACGTGTACAAGGCTCTGGTGCAGGACAAGGATGAAGACACTCTGGTACAAGACAAGGGGAACACAGACTATTTAAACACATGGAGGGAAATAGGGGACAGGTGGAAACACTTAGGGCAATCAGACTGAGCCACATGAGGCAGGACAAGTGACCTAAAATGAGAGGAGAATTACTATTCAAAATAAAACAGGAAATGACAGGACAAAACAAACCAAATACAAGACAACCTCACCGCGGTGTGACAATGAGGAGGAAAAGAGGACGTTGCTTGGGTGCTATGTGCCAGAATAAGAAGAAGCGCTTCAAGCCGACACTCCCACCCATAATCGCCGGGAATATGAGATCCATTTGTAATAAGATGGATGAGCTAACGGCGCTAACACGGCACCAAAGGGACTACCGTGAATGTAGCATGATGTTGTTCACAGAGACCTGGCTAACGCAGCAAACACCAGATTCCAACATCCCTCTGGACGGATTCCATTTGATAGCAACAGACAGGACATGGGATAGTGGTAAGAAAATTCAATTAAATTCAATTAAATTTTATTTATATAGCGTCTAATACAACAAAAGTTGTCTCTAGACGCTTTCCAGAGACCCGGAACATGACCCCCGAGCAATTATTACATAAACAATGGCAGGTAAAAACTCCCATAGTGGGAGAAAAGCCTTAAGCCAAACAGTGGCAAGAAAAACTCCCCTTTAGGAGGGAAGAAACCTTGAGCAGGACCAGGCTCATAAGGGGGGACCCTCCTGCCGAGGGCCAGACTGGGGGTCAGGGACGTCAACAGCACACAGCAGGCAGTTGGAAGCAGCAACGGGATGACCAGGGGTGGGGACCACAGGCCAGCACGCAGCTCCCGAAGCACCAGCCCAATCAGCAAGCCCCAGGTTAGGTGCAGGGTCGGGGAAAGGTTGAGAAGGGGCAGGGCCAGGGAGAGGAGTCTCGACGGACAAATCTCTCCCCCGCCTGCCCGGGCCGTTACCCTGCCCCTCTCACTCCCACGCTGCAGGATCCGGTGTTGTGCATTCAGAGATGCTCTTCGCCACCGGCAGAGGATGCTGCACCATATACAAAAGAGAAAAAAGAGAACAAAAGGGGGGGGGGGGCAGCACAAGAAACTACAGGAGCGATGGACAAAAATGATAGCTATGAGATACTTATAATAAATAAAATTGGAAATGGAGAAGAGAGGAAGGGAAAAGGAGAGGAGAAGAAAGGTGAGAGGCACCGTCCAGTGGATCATGTCGGTGCCCCCCTGCAGCATAGGCCTATAGCAGCATATCATAAAAAGGAGGGGGGCTTGCCGTGTTTGTGAACGATAGATGGTGTAACCCTGGGCACATCACTATCAAAGAGGAACTCTGCAGTGGGGACATTGAGCTGTTAGCTATTAGGATGAGGCCATATTCCCTGCCGAAGGAACTCTTGCATGTTATCGCGATAGCTGCGTATGTCCCTCCTTCTGCTAATGCCGACTCAGCCCAGCGATGTCCTAAACTCCAGTGTAAGCAGGCTGCAAACACAGCATCAACCTGCCCTCCTCTTCCTTACCGGTGACTTCAATCCCCCCATCCCATAAAGGGGCCCTTTAAGTCAGGAAACAGGGACTGTGCAGAGAGACCTGAGGAGGAAGATCAGAGAGGGAAAGAGCAGCTACAGGAGGAGGATGGAAGAACAACTGCAGCGGGATGATGTCAGCGGGGTCCGGAGGAGCCTGAACACCATCTCAGGACGTAGCAACTCCAGACCTACGCTGGACAGGGATCAGGAGTAGCAGGGAGGGATCCCTGCTACTCCTCTTCTACAACCCCTATGCTCACTCTCTACTCCACCACCCCCTCCAGCCCCCTGCTGCTCCTTCACAACCCCCCAGCCCACTCCCTACTCCACCAAGTCCACCAACCCCCCTCCCTGCAACCCGGACCAGTTTACTCACCCCCCCCCCCCCCCCCCCCCCCCCCCCGCCCAGCATGGTGCTCTCCACGGCCCAGGTGGAGAGAGAGGACTGGCCAGGCTCAAGGCAAAGTAGGCGACAGGTCCAGATGGCATCACCTACAGGCTGCTCAAATCCTGCTCCAGGCAACTGTGCAGGATTGTGGAGCTCATGTTCAACCTGAGCCTGAGGCTGCACAGGGTACCACAGCTGTGGAAGACATCCTGTGTGGTACCGGTGCCCAAGTCATCTCGCCCCAGCGACTTCAACCACTACCGGCCAGTGGCCCTGACATCGCACTTGGCAAAGACCCTGGAGAGACTGGTCCTCCACCACCTGGAGAGACTGGTCCTCCATCACCTGGAGAGACTGGTCCTCCACCACCTGGAGAGACTGGTCCTCCACCACCTGGAGAGGCTGGTCCTCCACCACCTGGAGAGGCTGGTCCTCCACCACCTGGAGAGACTGGTCCTCCACCACCTGGAGAGACTGGTCCTCCACCCCCTGGAGAGACTGGTCCTCCACCACCTGGAGAGACTGGTCCTCCACCACCTGGAGAGGCTGGTCCTCCACCACCTGGAGATACTGGTCCTCCACCACCTGGAGAGGCTGGTCCTCCACCACCTGGAGAGACTGGTCCTCCACCCCCTGGAGAGACTAGTCCTCCACCCCCTGGAGAGACTGGTCCTCCACCACCTGGAGAGGCTGGTCCTCCACCACCTGGAGAGACTGGTCCTCCACCACCTGGAGAGACTGGTCCTCCACCACCTGGAGAGACTGGTCCTCCACCACCTGGAAAGATTGGTCCTCCACCACCTGGAGAGACTGGTCCTCCACCACCTGGAGAGACTGGTCCTCCACCACCTGGAGAGACTGGTCCTCCACCACCTGGAGAGACTGGTCCTCCACCACCTGGAGAGACTGGTCCTCCACCACCTGGAGAGGCTGGTCCTCCACCACCTGCAGAGGCTGGTCCTCCACCACCAGCCGAGCATCAGGGTTGAGGACACCGTCATCTTCCTGATGCAGAGGTCCCTGTCCTACCTAGAGCGGGCTGGAAGCGCCGTGAGGATCATGTTCTATGATTTCTCCAGTGCCTTCAACACCATCCAGCCAGAACTGCTGAGGGACAAACTGCACCATGCTGGAGTCTGCCAGCAGCTGACATCATGGGTCCTGGACTTCCTCACAAACAGACCACAGTTTGTGAGGACAAGAGGTTGTGTGTCTGACACAGTGGTGTGCAGCACAGGAGTGCCACAGGGAACCGTCCTGGCCCCCCTCCTCTTCAGCAGGAGCTCCACAGCGGACCGTCCTGGCCCCCCTCCTCTTCAGCAGGAGCACCACAGGGAACCGTCCTGGCCCCCCTCCTCTTCAGCAGGAGCTCCACAGGGCACCGTCCTGGCCCCCCTCCTCTTCAGCAGCACCACCACAGGGGACCATCCTGGCCCCCCCTCCTCTTCAGCAGGAGCGCCACAGGGGACCGTCCTGGCTCCCCTCCTCTTCACCATCTACACGGCCGACTTCACCCACCAAACATCAACCTGCTACCTTCAGAAGTTCTCAGATGACTCCGCCATCGTCGATCTCAACAACGGAGACGAGAGGGAGTACCGAGAACTGAACCACAGATTTGTTGACTGGTGCCAGCGGAACCGCCTCCAGATTAAAGCTGGGAAAACAAAGGAGCTGGTAGCAGACTTCCGCCGGCGCAAAGGCCCCCCCTCTCCGGTGAACATCCAGGGAACAGACATAGAGATAGTGGACTCTTACAAGTACCGGGGTGTTCACCTGAACAAAAAACTGGACTGGATTGTAAACACTCAGGTACTTTATAATTAAGGCCAAAGCAGATCCATCTGCTGTGCAGACTGAGGTCCTTCGGAGTGAGGGACGTCCTCCTGAGGACCTTCTATGACTGTGTGGTGGCGTCGGCCATCTTTTATGGTGTGGTCTGCTGGAGCAGCAGCATCACAGCTCTTTCCTGGGCTGTAGTAGTAGTAGTAGTATTAGTACTAGCTCTGTCCTGGGCTGTAGTAGTAGTAGTAGTAGTAGTAGCTCTGTCCTGGGCTGCAGTCTCCATCCTGTGGAGGTGGTGGGGGAGAGGAGGATAGTGGCAAAGCTGTCATCCATCATGGACAATGTCTCCCCCCCCTTCATGAGACTGTCAGAACCCTGCAGAGCTCCATCAGCGACCGGCTTCGTCACCCACGATGCATCACTGAGAGGCATCGCAGGTCCTTCCTCCCCGCTGCCATCAGACTCTACAACCAGGCTGATCACCGTAGCAACGGACAATAACAACAAGATGTGCAATATCTGTCTACCTCATACACATCCTACCTGCTCTTTTGCACGTTTTTTTTCTCGTACTGCACTATTTTTATTCCACTGTATATGGTGTTTATTTTTTTTAATTACTGTATATATTTTTAACTTTTTATATCCCTCTTTTGCTGCATGTGTGTGTTGTGTGTACTTCTGCTGCTTAAAGCGAATTTCCCCACTGAGGGATGAATAAAGGACAATCTAATCTAATCTAATATAAATGTGTGTTGATGAGACTTGCATGACATTTTTCAATTTAGGTTGTATATGTTATTGTTCATAACATGAACTTACTATTCTGGCTACATTCAGTACAGTACATTCGCCAGATATTGAAATAAAAAGTCAACAATCCACAGAAATCCAGACTCCTGAAACATTCAGACACCACCACGCCTCATCTCCCTCTGCAATGTTGTTCTTTAGCTCAAGCGCTATACTGTTTGCCAATCATTTTGGGTGTGCAACAGTCAATAATGGGAGAATCAGACTCTAATATGGAGGGGTCGGAAAGGCTGACAGCACGGCAGTGTATCATCGTTTTAGCCTTTAGATCAGGCAGCATGTAACACAAAGTGACAGGCAAAGCCGAGTCCAAAAATCAAAGCCTCCTTTAGCTTCTACACGCTGGGAATGGAATCATTTGAGTGGCTGAGAAAAACTTCAAAGCTGAAGAGGGGGGGATTTTTTTAATTTCAGATGAGGCCCTGGAGCTGAATGTGAAGTGCTGGAATTGTATAAGTTCACATCTTTATCGACGTGACCGACTGAGTTGAGAAAAGGGGGAATTCATCTTCCAATGCCTATTTTCTTGCTCCCTCATATTTCCCCCTGATTTTACAAATATATCAAAAGATGTGGGGAGACCTTGGGTTACAGCAGAGATGAGAGTGTACTGAGCCATGAGCTTTGGAAAGTAGTTAAGACATTATCATAGTTAATCTGCAGTGGTGGCATCGATTTTAGAGGAACGCTGTTGTCATTATGAAGCAAAGATCATTCACACTAATTTCACATTATGAGCCTTCCAAAATGGGGTTTTAACACTTACCATGTTTGAAATCAGCGCCATAATACGAGCAGTGTTCAGTGTAAATGGTATTATCATTATCACAGTAAAGATTAGTTTTATCAATGTGAAGGTTAAAGATGCAATATAACCAATGAGAACCGGTACAGTCAATAATTATGATGTTGAGTGATAGAAACTTTAAGGAACATTTTACAGATTTCTATTTGACTAAATCAGACTCACAGTAATTGCAGTGACATCAAAGACCGAAAAAATTCATCAAAAATAATCTTAGTCTTACAAATACACAAAATAACGCTGACCTTTTTAGCTAGGGAAATACACAACTGACCTTTTATTACTGGCCTTATGGGACTTCAAGATGTAGCTGTGAAGCGGCTGGGATGAGAATCAGCACCTCCAAATCAAATCCTGCTCCAACTGGAGGAGTTCAAGTATCTCAGGGTCTTGTTCACGAATGAGGGAGGAATGGAGTAGGAGATGGATTAGGTGGATTGGTGCGGCATCCACAGTGATGCAGGCTCTGAAACGATCTGACATGGTGAAATAGGAGCTGAGCCGAAAAGCGAGGTTTCTCGATTTACTGGGCGGTCTACGCTCCTAACTTCACTTATAATCAAGAGCTGTGGATAGTAACCGAAAAAACAAGATCACGGATATAAGCGGTAGAATTTAGTCTCCTCTGCAGGGTGTCACCTATTGCGCACTGTTCCCACTTTCTCCACATAAAACTTTGCAGCACATAAAATAAAATCCAACCTGAATTGAAAAAAAATAAACACAGAAAAATGTATTCTTTCCCATTTTACAATTCGACTCAATGAGTGACAGTACTGTTTTGCAGGTTAGCATATATAACTAATGATACAATAGAACTAAAAGATGTAAAAGTAAATGTTGCCTGCACTTTTGAATTGCAAAACAAGTGGTCTGTGGTACACCCACTCACCAAGCCAAAATAAAAAAGATGGAAGAGCTTTTTCATTGTAAGTGGCCCAAATTACTTATATTAGAAGTAACTAACAGAAACTAATATTTAGGGCCCGAGCACTGAGGCTGCAAGGACCCTATTGAAACTGAAGGAAATCTTTATTATTAGGGCCCGAGCACTGAGGGTGGAAGGACCCTATTGAAACTGAAGGAAATCTTTATTATTATGGGCATGCCAAGTAGTGGCATGACCATATTGCAATCGTCCAGAATGGCCCAAAGGGCAATGTTGCTAGCATTTTGCTAACAAGCTAAAGTCGCAAAAGTCCCACTGCACACCGGCGGGTGTACAGCATGACCCCGCTCGGATGTGGAAAAAAAAAATCCCCAAAAACTAAAACACGGCCGGAAAAACGAGGAAAAACATGAAAATGAAGGCGATATATTAGTATCTAGAAAAGGTTTCCCTTTTCTTATTATTCCGCACTTTTTTTCGTCCGTTAATGCGGCTCGAACCGCAACGTGCACCCATGCATGGCATACATCGTTGGATGCGTCTCCATCGTGCCTCGATGGGCATTACTTTTCTCAGTCAAAAGTGTTACCGTGGCAACGCTAGACGCCAAAAAGCAAAAAAAAGGCGAAAATTCGGACGCTTATTGCTCGACCGAACTTTTTCGTACTTACAATTTAAAAAAAATTTCCATTTGACTTTGGACACTTTTTGCTAGGCGACAGGTTATCGTAGAGACATCGTACAAATGTTCTCCGACTCGGCACGCTGGGGACTTCAACATATTCAAATTTTATGAAGCTGTGATTTAAGGAAATTTTTATGTCAAAATCCATGCCAAATGGCCCCATTCATTCGGATGGGGTTTTTTACCATGGTGAAAAAAAAACCTATCCGTTAACGTAGCCTGAACCGGAACATTTACCCATGCATGGCATACATCGTTAGATGCGTCTCCATCGTGCCTCGATGGTTATTACTTTTCTCAGTCAAAAGTGTTACCGTGGCAACGCTAGATGCCAAAAAGCAAAAAAAAAGGCAAAAATATGGACGCTTATTGCTCGACCGAACTTTATCGTAGAGACATCGTTTGAATTTACAAACACTCGCCCCGATTGGTACTAAAGGACTGTACAACCTTATCATGCTACGTATTACGGTTTTTGCGATATTCAACTTTCAATTTAAAAACAATTTCCATTTGACTTTGGATGCTTGTTGCTAGGCGACAGGTTATCGTAGAGACATTGTACAAATGTTCCCATGACTCGGCACGCTGGGGACTTCAACATATTCAAATTTCATGAAGCTGTGATTTAAGGAAATTTTACGTCAAAATCCATGCCAAATGGCCCCATTCATTCGGATGGGGTTTTTTACCATGGTGAAAAAAAAACCTATCCGTTAACTTAGCCTGAACCGGAAAGTGCACCCATGCATGGCATATATCGTTAGATGCGTCTCCATCGTGCCTCGATAGGCATTAGTTTTCTCAGTCAAAAGCGTTACTGTGGCGATGCTAAACGCTAAAAAGCGTGCCCCATTAATAACTATGGGGAGCACAAGAATGAATGCAATACAACCGTAAACACCTCAAACTGACTTAGAACCACCCCGAACACAACCAATACAGCCCCAAACCAAAGCAGCAAGAGAGGACGAATGGGCATGCCCATATCAAAATTTCCTGAAATTTTCTAGTTATTATTTTTCTCGTTCCGAAAGGATCGCAATTTTGAAGCCTTTTAACATATTGGAAAATTGACTAATTGTTTTCTGCAAACTTTTCTCCCTAGTAAAATTTTTTTTGATAAGGAATTTGTGAAATGGGCTTGGCAAAATCTCTCAACAGCGCCCCCTCACACTAGAAGTGAGACTGCGTATAACCTTCATGTACACACATTCCTCTTTTAATAAGAGAAAAAAGTTATCTTGGGACTTCTGTAAAATGTACAAGAAGTCTACACTTTTTTGCACCAAACATCCAAAAATGGCACACGTAGTCATTTTGCATACATTGGAATGTGCGATACTCCTCCCAGAGAAATTGTCCGGTGTGCTTTGAAATATGCAAACTTACTTTAAAGCCTTTGATGATGTCATCTTATCAAAATCTTTTGCATAAGTTAAACAGTGTTTAACTTGCAAGGCTGCAAATATGCATGTTTTTCAGTTTTGCAAAATGGTAAAGTTTGTGGGTGCAACAGAGCTTTTGATCGTTGACTGTGAAGAATAATTTACATGTCTGCCTATTTTCCCTGTAGGGAGGGAACAATAGTTTCATATTAAGTAATGGTTTTATCGCACCCTGCTGGAAACATGAAAATCTTCATACCTAAAAAAGTAGCCACATTTTGCTTGTGTTATACAATGAAATTTGACAAACTAATCCGAGACCATTTGTGTATTATTTTCTCCTTTGGTCAGCTCGCTTGAAACACATTGACGACAAACATGTATTGAAACTTTTCCATTAGTCAAAAAGTCTGGGTGTGGTGGCAGAAAAACAGAAAATGGCTAACATTTTGATAGCTCATCACTTAGACCAAACTGTCTCAAACTCAGTGAAAGCACATGCAATCTACACCAAAATCTGTATGTATGTATGTTTGTATGTATGAAGGAAGGAAATAAGGAAGGAAGGGAGAAAAAAGAAGGAAGGAATGCAGAAAAGAAGGAAGGAAGGGAAAAAAGAAGGAAGGAAGGGAGAAAAGAAGGAAGGAATGGAGAAAAGAAGGGAAAAAAGAAGGAAGGAAGGAAGGAAGGAAGGAAGGAAGGAAGGAAGGAAGGAAGGAAGGAAGGAAGGAAGGAAGGAAGGAAGGAAGGAAGGAAGGGAGAAAACAAGGAAGTAAGGGAGAAAAGAAGGAAGGAAGGAAAGAAGGGAGGAAAGAAGGAAGGAAGGGAAAAAAAAAGGAAAAGGGAAAAAAGAAGGAAGGAAGGGAGGGAAAAGGGAAGGAAGGGAGAAAAGAAAGAAGGAAAGGAGAAAAGAAGGAAGGAAGGAAAGAAGGAAGGAAGGGAAAAAGAAGGAAGGAAGGAAGGAAGGAAGGAAGGAAGGAAGGAAGGAAGGAAGGAAGGAAGGAAGGAAGGAAGGAAGGAAGGAAGGAAGGAAGGAAGGGAGAAAAGAAGGAAGGAAAGGAGAAATGAAGGAAGGAAAGAAGGAAGGAAGGGAGAAAAGAAGGAAGGAAGGGAGAAAAAAGAAGGAAGGAATGCAGAAAAGAAGGAAGGAAGGGAGAAAAGAAGGAAGGAATGGAGAAAAGAAGAGAGAAAGGAAGGAAGGAAGGAAGGAAGGAAGGAAGGAAGGAAGGAAGGAAGGAAGGAAGGAAAGAAGGAAGGAAGGAAGGAAGGAAGGAAGGAAGGAAGGAAGGAAGGAAGGAAGGAAGGAAGGGTGGAAGGAAGGAAGGAAGGAAGGAAGGAAGGAAGGAAGGGTGGAAGGAAGGAAGGAAGGAAGGAAGGAAGGAAGGAAGGAAGGAAGGAAGGAAGGAAGGAAGGAAGGGAGAAAACAAGGAAGTAAGGGAGAAAAGAAGGAAGGAAGGGAGGAAGGAAGGAAGGATGGAAGGAAGGGAGAAAACAAGGAAGTAAGGGAGAAAAGAAGGAAGGAAGGGAAAAAAGAAGGAAAAGGGAAAAAAGAAGGAAGGAAGGGAGGGAAAAAGGAAGGAAGGGAGAAAAGAAAGAAGGAAGGGAGAAAAGAAGGAAGGAAGGAAAGAAGGAAGGAAGGGAAAAAGAAGGAAGGAAGGAAGGAAGGAAGGAAGGAAGGAAGGAAGGAAGGAAGGAAGGAAGGAAGGAAGGAAGGAAGGAAGGAAGGAAGGAAGGAAGGAAGGGAGAAAAGAAGGAAGGAAGGGAGAAGGAAGGAGAGAGCAGGAGGAAAGAAGGACAGGAGAATGAGGTTATTTTGACCCAAAGACAGTACAAGGGTTAACACATCTGCAGTGTAGTAAACACTGACAGATACAGCGCCACCTTTTGGCAGCAGGAAGTGAGGTTTTTTTTAACAATGTTACCCTGTTTTCAGTGGGTAGAGCCGATCCACAACAAACTTGTTCAGGCAGTCTAAAAACCCATATGGGATGACGTCAAAGTGAGAGCTGTAACCCTGTCATTAACGCTGTTGCCATGACAGGACGACCAAGTTTGAATGTCTCGCCACAAATCTATAATTTGGCATAAAATCAACACAGATTGTCCAATCACCCCCAAAAGTGAAGCATTTGATAAGGTTTGCATCCTGAACACATGGATATAACAATATTGGCCTTAATTCTGTAGCACCACATTCTGGTCGCTTATATATTTTTCATCAAATTTTGTGCTGTATTTGTGGATTTGTTCATCCAATCAAAATGAATCCGCACATATTATCTTCACAAGGGTCCTTATCGACCATATGAACAACCACACTTGGTTCCTACGCTGGTGTTACGGTCTAAAGGGTCCCTCTCTGAACAACCACAAATATGCTCTGCGTGACATCATTACAACACAGTGACAGAAAACTAGAACAGCCGCCATGAAAAGCTGCAGCTATTCATTTCATGCTGTTGAGAATTCTGCACTAAGCCAAAATGTATTTTAATTTTCTTATTGTTTGTGAGTTTGACTGGATGTCATAAAACTTTTGAACCTAGTAGGTAAACTACCTCCTTTTGAAGTGAAATGTATTTATTTTTGTTATTGGCAATTCATTGCCAAAATGTATCTGATCGGGAAAAAGTATCAGAATTGTATCGGGAGCCAAAAGAAGTGATCGGATCGGGAAAAATCGGGATCGGCAGATACTCAAACTCAAGTGATTGGGATTGGATCGGGAGCTAAAAAATCCTGATCGAGATGTGGTGAGACACAATTAAGTATTCATTGGAGACTGGGCAGTCTCGACCAATGGCGTGCGTCGCTGGCCTATTTAAGGGAAGGTGATGGTGAACTCGGAAATAGCGCCACTCTTCGCCCCCGCCCACTGCGGTTTCGGGTCGGTTTCCGGTCTCGTTCCTCTCGTTTGCCTGTGGCCGTGCTTCCGCCGCTGGGCTTTGGCCGGCTCGTGTCGGCGGCACGACATCTTGCGGCTGGATTTCATGCCTAGTTGCAACTGGTACGTAGTCTATGCTTGTTTCAGCATGCTGTGACGGCACCTTTGTTTACTACTTTTAATTTACTGCCGACCTGCACCTGATCACTTTTTCCAGCACGTCCGGCGTTCAGCTTCCTTCCAGTCTTGTGCAGCTGCGCATTCTGTGAGTTTTTGGGGCTCGCTCTAAGCGTCTGTTAAGCAGACGACTTGTGGAATTCAGCGAGCCTCACTAGGATTAATTAAGACGCCTGGCATCACCTAGTATGTGCTTTTCTTACGAATCTTACTCTCTGCAGTTATTATTTGTAGCATCAATTAAGTGTGTTGTATGCTCTTTAGGGGTTGCCGGTTTGGTCCCGCTGCCGTTCTTGTCAACCTGAAAATACAGAGCAGTGTCCTGGTTGGACTGACGCTGTCGCCCCTGTGAAGAGTCTGCAAGACCACCACGCACCAAAGCATTTTTATAGGCTTAGATTTTAGCAATTGTGCGCGTGTGTGCGAGTGGTTGTGCGACTAGTTATTGTGTGTGTGTGTGTGTGTGTGTGTGTGTGTGTGTGTGTGTGTGTGTGTGTGTGTGTGTGTGTGTGTGTGTGTGTGTGTGTGTGTGTGTGTGTGTGTGTGTGTGATTGGAGTGTGGTGTGGGGATATTCCTCTCTTGGGTTAATTTGGGTTAAGTTGGGTTTGGTTGCTCTTGATAGCTTGTCTAATCTGTATTTTGTGCGTGGTTAGCAACCACATTGGCCAATCTTTATTTTTGTCTCCTTCCATTACTTTTGTGCTGTTTATATTCGGTTTCGTATGTTTGTGTACTTGTTTTGTTCGCCTTCTCATACCCCTTGTTGTTTCTTTGCTTTTCAGGTGCTGAGCGTCCATGGCAGGGTGGCAGCCAATCTTGTTGGTGGTGGTGTGCTACTTCCGTGTGCATTTCACGTATGCTCAGTTTTCTTTAGTTTGTTGTGCCCCCCCCGCTGGTGGGCCTCAGCCCTGTCAATCGCGAAAATCCCTTCATTCTTGCCCCGAAATATTGTTGAAGTGTGATTGCATTGATAATGTATTTTTGATTGTGTGTTTTAAAAAGAAACTTGGTGATTTTATGGTCATGAAATAAAATAACAATTGGTATTTTCATAACATTTGGTCTCTGGTGTATTAGTCAAATGAAATTTCACGTGCGCCCTTAAAAGTGTTGAAGGGCCACTGGGACAACCCTAGTTCTATCTGTCGCTGTAGATGTCAATATGAAGGAAACTGCAACTAAACATTTCATCACACATCGTCAGGCCAAGACGTTTAAAGAAATGCCTGGTTTCAAGAACGGGATTAACACTAAAACTCACTAACTTCAGCTGCCTGTTTACCAGTTTAGCAGGAAATGATTTGAAAGGGATCAAAAGACAAACATTCAGGCAGTTGAGGCATACTGAGGTGAAAAATAGCAACAAATCAATTTTTCTCCCTCAGACTAATTTCAGTGAGCTCCAGTGATTATAGGCCAAGAATTTACCTAATGTCCTTTGTGTGAAACAGCCCATTGCTGCTTAACCAAATAAATGATGTGGGCAGGAAGCCACATTCATGCATCAGGCTGCTCGCTGCTGACAACAGCGTAATAAAGCTGCACTCCTCACCATGGATTCAAGGTGGAAGGAGATGTCTCGGACACAGAAGAAACATTATTTTAAATGGAAGAAAATTCATTCAACTATTGTTTTTATCCTGCCCTATGAATTGAAGACAAAAACCATTGGTTGATGTAATGCACAAATCAAAATTGAAATACGAGGCACTTCTATTAGTATCAAATCCTTGTTTGAATGCATTGAGGATGCTGCTAACAGAGTTGTACTGTTCACATAACGGTACCGGACATCAAAACTAAACAGAGACGGAACGCTTTTAACCCTTGTACTGTCTTTGGGTCAAAATGACCTCATTCTCCTGTTCCTTCTTTCCTCCTGCTCTCTCCTTCCTTCTCCCCTCCTCTTTTCTCCCTTCCTTCTTTTCTCCTTTCCTTTTCTTTTCTCCCTTCCTTGCTTCTCCATCCCTTCCTCCTTCTTTCCTACATTCCTTCCTTCTTTTCTCCCCCTCGTACATTCTTTCTTTGTTTCCTTCCTTCCTTCCTTCCTTCCTTCCTTCCTTCCTTCCTTCCTTCCTTCCTTCCTTCCTTCTTTTCTTCCTTCCTTCTTTTCTCCCTTCCTTCCTTCCTTCTTTTTTCCCTTCCCTTCTTTTTCCCTTCCTTCCTTCCTTCCTTCCTTCCTTCCTTCCTTCCTTCCTTCCTTCCTTCCTTTCTCCCTTCCTCTCTTCTTTCCTTCCTTCCTTCCTTCTTTTTTCCCTTCCTTCACTCTTTCCTCCCTTCTTTCCTTCCTTCTTTTTTCCCTTCCCTTCTTTTTCCCTTCCTTCCTTCCTTCCTTCCTTCCTTCCTTCCTTCCTTCTTTTCTCGCTTCCTTCCTTCCTTCCTTCCTTCCTTCCTTCCTTCCTTCCTTCCTTCCTTCCTTCCTTCCTTCCTTCCTTCCTTCCTTCCTTCCTTCCTTCCTTCCTTCCTTCCTTCTTTTCTTTCTTCCTTCCTTCCTTCCTTCCTTCCTTCCTTCCTTCTTTTCTTCCTTCCTTCCTGGACACAGGACACAGAGAAACTTCAAAGTTGCCTGAATTAAAAACATTACTTTTAAAACTACAATAGAACAATGCGTGGGTGCCAGACTTGTGCATTCTTGAAAGTTCCCTGACTCTAAGTGTTGAGAATGTGATGTCTGAGTCATGCTGCTATTTGTCATCGTGTGTAAAATCAGAAAATCAATAAAGCTGAATGACAAAATAATTTCTTGAAGCAAACAGATCAGAGCCTACCATTGAAAGTTTCCAGTCCAACACATTACTTTACTCCAGCTGTTGCAGTTTCAGGAAGACAAATGAGTGGTCTGAATCAGTCACAAATCCGCTACAGAGACGATCCATCCATCCCTCCATCCATTCTACAGTACCTACTCAGAAAGCTAAAATCCTTTGGAGTCAACAAAGACTGCGTTTCCATGCAGTCAATAACCCTTTAAAACCCGAATATTGGGTCATGTAAACGGAATATCCCCATCAAACAGAACAGGAATGTGTTTTCTGCGCATGCTCTGTTCACAAGGAATCCTGGTCTTTTGAGTCCAGGAAGTTCTTATAAACACGGAGAAACGCAAGACCAGGAGGAGATTATCCATCCATCGTCCGCCGCTTATCCGTTCCCGGGTCGCGGGGGCAGCAGCCTCAGCAGAGATGCCCAGACTTCCTTCACCCCAGACACTTCCTCCAGCTCTTCCTCCAGCTCTTCCTCCAGCTCTTCCTCCAGCTCCTCTGAGGGGAGTCCGAGGCGTTCCCAGGCCAGCTGAGAGACATAGGGCCCGGTTTACTAAAGGTTTGCGTGTGTTAAAACGTGTGCAAACTTGACAGCACCCGCAAACCAAAGTGCAAGCTGATCTACTAACAGCGTGCAAAGAGGACTGCGCCTCTGAAATGCGCAAAATTGCACACGCAATCCATTTAGTACTTTTGCCCTGGTGAATAATCAATATGGGGCGTACCCGCCAGAAATCCTAAATACTGGGAGGGGAAGATGCAAATTTCTCCATTTACCACGCGCAATGAGATTTACCAAGCCTGAAAGTAATTGCGCGTATTGTGATTGCGTCTGTATTTAATACGTTCGAAAGGAAGGTGCTAATCTGCTGCTGCTGTTATTGTGGCAAGGAGGCGACATCCAAAATCAAAGAATACGCAGAGAGAGTCTTTATTCTGCTGCATGCTATTTTAAAAATGGTTGCACAAGTTTTATTAAAGGCCACTTTTTCTTTAGTTCTCCGCCTTATATCTTGCCACCTTCTCTTATTGTGCCCCCCTCCACTCGCCCACAAGCAGGCCAAGCCTTTGTGCCAAAACTTTGTATTTTATTGATTATTCATCTTGTTGAACGTGAAATCATCCTTCGTAAATTACATTTATTTAAAACCCGTGCTTATTAATCACAAAACACAGGTTAAACATCATGACCAAATCCGCTCCGACCCGCTGTGTCAGGATCAGCGCAGAGACTGCAGCTTCGCCTGAATTATGGTTCTGCGTTAAAACGACGGCGTAGTGTCACGGTGGGGTGTGCGTCGCCGCGTAGCCTACGCCGTCGGTTCTGCGTTGGTGTGACGCGGAACCATAAATCAGCCTTTAGTGTGCGCTCTGTGCGCTGTTCTGAACACTTCTCTTCTCTTCTTGCCATATGATGGTCCCGTCCGTCACACATTTACTGTCAGTGTTTGCCATATAATATATAATATTTGCAATATACTGTGGACATCTGAATAAAAACTTAACTCATAAATAGATTGAATCAAAGCGCTCTCCAGCTCTGTGTCTGATTGTCTTTTTCTCCTCAGATCATGCCGAGCACCGCCGGGTCACGCAAACCCGACCAATTCAATATTAAAATCAAATTCAGTCCTGTGGCCCGTTTTTCTATTTCGTATTTTTGATCTGTGCCTAAAATTGAAATATGAAAAACCAGACGTTTTTCCGTTTTTTGTGTTACCAACTGCATTTATTCTATCGCAGGTTTTCTCCGATATTGCGTTTCTTTTGGTAATGTTTAAATTTATTTGCTGTAGTTCATGAATGTGTTTATTTGCCTCTTCCACTAATATCTCTAACTCCAACTCGTCAAATTTCATTTTGCGCTTGTGACTTGTGACTGTGCATTCCATCCAGACTCTCCATGGCGCAGAGTTTGCGCTCGCAAACCTTAAGACACGCGACACCTCATTTAAATACTGCTGTTTGCACCTGTTATCAATTGCGCACGCAATCTTAGTTGATCACCCGCAAACCACACAACAACAGCACGTGCAAACTTTTTCAGTGCACACGCAATTTAGTACTCTTTATTTAGGATCTTAGTAAATCGGGCCCATAGTCTCTCCAGCGTGTCCTGGGTCTTCCCCGGGGTCTCCTCCAGGTGGGACATGCCTGGAACACCTCCCTAGGGAGGAGGGACATGCCTGGAACACCTCCCTAGGGAGGCGTCCAGGAGGATCCGGTACAGATGTCCAAGTCACCTCAGCTGACTCCTCTCAATGTGAAGGAGCAGCGGCTCGACTCCGAGCTCCTCCCGGGTGACCGAACTCCTCACCCTATCTCTAAGGGAGCGTCCAGCCGCCCTGCGGAGGAAACTCATCTCTAAGGGAGCGTCCAGCCACCCTGCGGAGGAAACTCATCTCTAAGGGAGCGTCCAGCCACCCTGCGGAGGAAACTCATCTCTAAGGGAGCGTCCAGCCACCCTGCGGAGGAAAGTCATCTCGGCCGCTTGTATCCGCGATCTTGTCCTTTCGGTCACTACCCAAAGTTCATGACCATAGGTGAGAGTAGGTGCGTAGATTGACCGGTAAATCAAGAGCTTCTCCTTTCGACTCAGCTCCTTCTTCACCACGACGGCCCGGTACATCGACCGCATAACTGCGGACGCTGCACTGATCCGTCTGTCAATCTCACGCTCCATCGTTCCCTCACTCGTGAACAAGATCCTGAGATACTTGAACTCCTCCACCTGAGGCAGGACTTCTCCACCCACCCGGAGAAGGCACGCCACCCTTTCCCGGTGGAGAACCATGGACTCGGTCTTGGAGGTGCTGATTCTCATCCCTGCCGCGTCACACTCGGCCACAAACCGCCCCAGCACATGCTGAAGGTCCCGGTCCGATGAAGCCAACAGGACAACATCATCTGCAAAAAGCAGAGATGAAATCCTGAGGTTCCCAAACCGGATCCCCTCCGGCCCCTGGCTGCGCCTAGAAATCCTGTCCATAAAAATTATGAACAGGACCGGTGACAAAGGGCAGCCCTGCCGGAGTCCAACATGCACTGGGAACAAGTCTGATCTACTGCCGGCAATGCGAACCAGACTCCTGCTCCGATCATACAGAGACCGGACAGCCCTTAATAGAGGGCCCCGGACTCCATACTCACTGACCCCCCACAGAATGGCACGAGGGACACGGTCAAATGCCTTCTCCAGATCCACAAAGCACATGTAGACTGGTTGGGCAAATTCCCATGAACCCTCGAGCACCCTGCGGAGAGTATAGAGCTGGTCCAGTGTTCCATGACCGGGACGAAAACCTCATTGTTCCTCCTGAATCCGAGGTTCGACTATCGGCCGTAATCTCCTCTCCAGTACCGTGGAGTAGACTTTCCCGGGGACGCTGAGAAGTGTGATCCCCCTGTAGTTGAAACACACTCTCCGGTCCCCCTTTTTAAACAGAGGGACCACCCCGGTTTGCCACTCCAGCGGTACTGTCCCCTTCCTCCATGCAATGTCACAGAAGCGTGTCAACCAAGACAGCCCTACGACATCCAGAGACTTGAGGTACTCAGGGCGAATCTCATCCACCCCCGGTGCCACTGAGGAGCTTACGAACAGTGACCTCGGCTTGGGTGATGGATGAGCACGCCCCAGAGTCCCCACTCTCCACTTCCTCAGTGGAAGGCATGTCAGTCGGGTTGAGGAGATCCTCGAAGTATTCCTTCCACCGTCCGACAATGTCCCCAGTCGAGGTCAACAGCTCTACTGCTTCCCCCTTCTGAGGCGCCGAACGGTAGGAGGAGAAGACTAATCACTTCATAAATGTAATGAAGGATATGAACATTTCTGGATTTGTAGACGGTAGAAAGTACCGGGACAGAAGATTTACAAGAAGGTGAGCGAAAAGTTGCACGAAGCAGCATTTGTTTTGAATTTGGATACAGGAAGAAGAAGCGGAAATGACGGTAATTGCGTCATGATGTTCTCCGTGCGTCGCTGGTTTGGTCCAGATATCCCAAATGATTAATTACATTAATTACATGTAAACGGAATATTACGAATGTTTCAGTAACCGGAATATTAGCAATAACCCGAATTTTGACTGCATGTAAATGTAGTCAAAGACATTCTCACAACATTTTATGCTTTTATTGAAAATGTGGTAACCTTTTCTTTTACATGTTGGTTTTATTTGATCACACTGCAGTACAGAAACTGCCTGTTGGACACAGTGAAGGTCTGCTCTAAAATCACCGGGCAGCCTGTAAGAACTCTTACTGCCCTGTGTGACCAACAGACAATGAAGACAATAAAGACAGCAGTATCTTACAGGATCCTCCTGCATTCTGTGTCCTGAGTTTGAGTGTAACTAATGAGTATGCAAAATGAGTGTGCGAGATTTTTTAGTGCGTCCGAAACATTAGAACGTACTCAATAGTATGTACTATCCATACTCATTCCGGAGAAATTTTTTAATGTGGATTGATGGACACTAGCCGAGCAGAAACTTCCCACAATGCAATGCAGTGGTGTTTGGTTGCTAAGTGATACGTATATGTCATAAGTATAATATTACCGTAAGTATAATAATATTATTATATAATATTAATATTATAATATTCGTATATAATAATATTATATAATCTCATTTTGTTTGGGCCAGAATAAACGGGAAAGATCGGAGCGCTGCTACCGCTGCTGTGACAGGTTACCATGGTAACAACTCCCCCCCCTCCCTACTGCAGGAAGTGCTGTGTGCACTCTTAATAGTACGTCCGAATTAATGCACACTACGGATATTTACTCAAAAGTGTGCCAAATTTAAGTATACTTTTTAGTATATATTTTTAAGTATGGCATTTCGGACGCACCGATTCTAATTTTGATTCTTATTGAACATAGACCTCTACATTTACATTTGCATCATAACAATTCTGTCTCTCTTGTCGGAAGTCCCTCCTCGTCTTTCAGCTCACGCCAGCGAGTGAACGCCGGGACAATGTTTATTCTTGTCCGGGCATTTAGCTTCTTACTCTCCCGCTTCCTTTTTTCACCTCCTCCGTTAAAACTTTTATTTTCTTGGGTTATTCCGCTGCTTCGGCTGATACCAGCTTCTGCTGAGCTCTGCGCTCCACGCCCCGCCCAGCTTGGGTCTGGACTACGAATCGGGAAGGAGGGGGAAGTGACGTATGCCGTAAAGCAGTCAAAGCTGTAAAAATGTGTAGTTTTTAGTGTGGCAGGGTTCCTACCATGCTCCTCAAAGTTACATAGTGCCAGTGAAGGCGATACAGACCCCTCAGACCATGACAGAGGTTCATTAAACTTGTTGGAAGTTGATGTACCATCACAATGATGATGATGGAATATTAGATTAAGCTGGAAAAGTTACATAGTGCTGCTTTAAAATACACATATTTTAAATGTTGAATATCTGTTATGTGCAATTGTGTGTTTGTTTGTATGTCCTTAGGCTGCTGTCATGCCTTTTAAATTGCCCCTAAGGGACAAATAAGGTGATTTGAATTTAATTGAATTGAATTTTCTGGCTGGTCAACCCGACCCCGAGCCTGCCAGGTCCCTGGATTGGTGTTCAGTCTATTTGTCAACCTTAGCTGATAGATTTATTTATTTTGTGTACTTTCGTATAAAACAGATTCATTTATTTATATAGGTCTATTTAAAAGCGTGCTATAGGTTAAAAATGTGTGTATGTGTACATGTACAGTATAGGGCAGGGTAACAGCCCGGGCAGGCGGGGGAGAAGGTTTGTCCGTCAAGACTCCTCTCCTTGGCCCTGCCCCTTTTCAACCCTTCCCCGACCCTGCACCCCAACCTGGGACTTGCTGATTGGGCCGGAGCTTCGGGAGCTGCGTGCTGGCCTGCGGTCCCCACCCCCGGTCATCCCGTTGCTGCTTCCACCTGCCTGCTGGGCTGTTGCCGTCCCTGACCCACCAGTCTGGCCCTCGGCAGGAGGGTCCCCCCTTATGAGCCTGGTCCTGCTCAAGGTTTCTTCCCTCCTAAAGGGGAGTTTTTCCTTGCCAGTGTTTGGCTTAAGGTTTTTCTCCCACTAGGGGAGTTTTTACCTGCCATTGTTTATGTAATAACTGCTCGGGGGTCATGTTCTGGGTATGGGTCTCTGGAAAGCGTCTAAAGACAACTCTGTTGTATTAGACGCTATATAAATAAAATTGAATTGAATTGAATTGTATATATAGTAAATACATAGATTGATGCCAGTGTTAAGGACATCGAAGCAGTTACAAGGGGTAAGAAGGAGCATTACCAAAGGTCATTCATTCCAACTGCTTTCAGACTGTACAACACAAGCACAATCTGAATTGTTGTATTTTCTTTTCTGTCTCTCCACCTGCACTACTTCCCTATCAGCTTTTGGCCTGTTTATTAATATAAGGAGTCTAAGATTGCAGATCTATAGAGAACCGAGCTGCTCGCTGCTTCTTGGGTGTTCATAAATTTGCTGCGATTCTAGCCGTTCAAGGCGACATGGGTTCCTGGTTCCATAAGACGTAAATGTGAGATGATTAGATTGTGGAATCATTTACTTAATATGCCAGAAGACAGGGTCAATAAGAAAGTTTTTATTTGGAGTAAATTAAATGGTTCGCCATGGGCTAAAGAAATATTTGCATTATTTGAAGAGGATGGATTACAGTATATGACTGGCTTTACTGGCTGCTTGCTGATTGGGTAACGTATTGCGTCACGCATCGCGTCACTTCCTGGTGTTTGCGGTCCGTTGCTGCTGCACGGCGTGCAGGCTCAGATCTCTCCCGACTTTTTATCTAAAACTTAGACTGTTTTCTGGTAAAATAGCACTATATCTGGTACATTACTGTCTTTATTTCAACACTCGCTCATTTTCTCTTCCGTAACTTTCACTGTCACCAATCACCGATACATTTTCTGTCCGTTAGCCTCCGTTAGCATCTTAGCATGGCCTCTCCGGCTCCCACCGCTTCACCGCTTTCCTGCTCAGTGTGTGAAATGTTTAGTTATTCCTCTGCCTCCTTTAGTGAAGACGGTAAGTGCTTAAAGTGTAGTTTATTTGCAGGGCTGGAGGCGAGGCTCAGTCAGTTAGAGGTCCGGTTCGGCCAACTAAACCATAGTCCGAGAGCCTCCTCAGCTAACCAGGCTAAGCTAGCGGCGGACCGGCCCGTAGCAGCTGAGCGTAGCCGCTCCCCTGCAGCTCCCGAGCAGCCGGCCAGGCAGGGCAGCTGGGTGACGGTTCGGAGGAAGACTAGTCTTAAAGGGCTCACAGAACACCACCACCCGCTTCATGTGTCTAACCGTTTTTCCCCACTCAGCGACACATCTGTTGAGAAACCGACCCTGGTGATTGGAGACTCTATTGTGAGACATGTGAGGCCGACTCCAGAGACCATAGTTAGGTGTATCCCGGGGGCCAGAGCGGGCGACATAGAAGCAAATTTGAAGCTACTGGCAAAGGGTAATCGTAAATATGGTAAAGTTATCATCAATGTCGGAGCTAACGACTCCCGTCTTCGCCAGTCGGAAGTAACCAGAATGAATATTGTCTCGGTGTGTAACTACGCCAAGACCATGTCGGACTCCGTAGGTTTTTCTGGCCCCCTCCCCAATCTGACCAGCGATGACATGTTTAGTCGCATGCTCTCGCTCCGCCGCTGGTTGTCTCAGTGGTGTTCAGAAAACGACGTGGACTTTATTGACAACTGGGAGACATTCTGGGGAAAGCCCGGTCTGATTAGAAGGGACGGCATTCATCCCACCGGGGATGGTGCAGCTCTTATGTCTAGAAATATGGCCAATGTTATTAGACACTCCCCCTGACAATGCAGGGTCCAGGCCAGGATGCAGAGCTGTAGTTTAACACACTTCTCTGCTGCTTCTCGAGGACCAACGCCTGCCAACAAAACTGTAGGATTGCATTATGTAATTAGCGACTCTAAAACTGTAGGATTACATGATATTGGCGACTCTGGCCAGGTGCCTATCAAAATAGAAGTGGTTGCAGTTCCCCGCCCTCCAAAAGTTCACCAGGTGCAGCGTTATAGAGGCGTTAACCAAGATAACCTTGTAAAAATTAAAACCAATGTACATTTGGTACCAATTACAGACCGAAAAATTAGATGCGGACTACTAAATATACGATCATTAAGCTCTAAGTCTCTGTTAGTAAATGATATAATTACAGAGAGCAGGAGTGATATTTTCTGCTTAACAGAAACATGGTTACAGGAGGAAGAGTATGTTAGTTTGAATGAATCAACTCCGCCCGGCTACTTTAATCATCACATTCCTAGAAGCACGGGCCGAGGCGGAGGAGTCGCAGCAATTTATAACTCCGGTCTCCAAACAAAAATTGAACCTAAGTGCAACTATAATACATTTGAAAGCCTCATGCTTGGTCTGAAATTTCCGAGCTGGAAATCAGAGAAGCCAGTTTTGTTAGTGGTAGTGTACCGGCCCCCTGCTGGTGCGTATCTAGAGTTTTTGTCTGAATTTTCAGATTTCCTTTCTGGATTATTGATCAGCACAGATAAATTCATCATAGTGGGTGATTTTAACATTCATATGGATGTTGAAAGCGATAATCTTAAATTAGCCTTCGATTCTCTTCTAGAATCAATGGGTATCTCACAAAAAGTGGATAAACCGACGCACTGTTTTAATCATACTCTCGATCTCGTTCTCACCTACGGTGTTGAAACTGATGGTCTGTTGGTGTCACCTGTAAACTCCCTTTTATCCGACCATTACTTTTTTTTTTTTTTTTTTTTTTTTTTTTTTTTTTTTTTTTTTTTTTTTTTTTTTTTTTTTTTTTTTTACCTTGTCTGCACACATATTATTGATTGATACCATGACGGTAGAAACCAAAAGTGAATATATGTGCATTATTACTATATGTAATATATACATATATATACGCACACATATGCGTACACATACATAAACATACACATACAAACCCAGTGTCTTTTTTTTTTTTTTTTTTTTTTTTTTTTTTTTTTTTTTTTTTTTTTTTCTTTTTTTTTTTTTTTTGGGGGGGGGAGGGGGTGGGGGGGGGTGGTGACGACATCCACTGCCAATCCAGGAAGCAGGAACACACGGAGACACACGTCAAGCACTGGAAATCTGCAACAAAAAAACCACAAACAAAGCACGAAACCGGCACGGAGCCATCCAAAACACGAACAGCAATCGACCTAAATCTTGAGATCTGAGCAGTCTGAGCTAAGCTATCGCTACCGCTACCTAAACCCAAAAACTAGAGAGCCAGCATGCAGGTGAACAAGCCAGTGTGTATGTCTATGCGTGTGTGTGTGTATGTATATGATCATGCATGTGTGTGTGTGTGTGTGTGTGTGTATGCGTGTGACTAAATTACTATATGTGTGTGTGTGTGTGTGTGTGTGTGTGTGTGTGTGTGTGTGTGTGTGTGTGTGTGTGTGTGTGTGTGTGTGTGTGTGTGTGTGTGTGTGTGTGTATGTGTGTAATAAACCAAACAAAGCTCCACCTGAAGTGTATCTATAGTGGGGGAGGGGGGGGAGCAACCCCGCCACCCGTGAGACCAGAGGCCGACAAGGAAGAGCCCGGAACCCAGGCCACCGGCAACCCCACAGAGGGGAGAAGTAGGAGGGAGGCAACCCACCGCCTGCGAGGCCCCCCCCCCCCACCCGGCGGCGGCCGAGGGGGCCCGCGGGCGGGGCCCCCACGGCGCGGAAAGAAGCAGCCAGGGATCCCGCGGCGGCGGACCGCGACCCAGGCAATCCCCGGCCACCCGGTCCGGGCCGGACACGCGGCCAGGAGGCCCTCACCCTTCAGGCCAGCGACCCCCACCCGGCAGGGGGCCAGCCCGCCCGGAGAGACAGAGCCGCCCCGGCCGCCGACGCGGGCAGGCGCACCCGTCCCCCACGAAAGTGGCCCTCCAAGACCAGAGGGGCGCCCCGCCGTAGAGGCAGCGGGGGGGACCGGAGACGGGCCCGGAGAGAGGGAACCCCCCAACAAGGCGACACACGCGCAGGCCCGACAACGGAGGGCCCCAGACCCAGGCATCCCATTCATTCATCCATTCACCTATCCGATACCTATACTAATAATAATATAATATACTATACATAATAATAATAATACTAATAATAATACTAATAATAATACTAATAATAATACTAATAATAATACTAATAATAATAACCATCTTTGTATATGGTTATATCCGACCATTACTTAATAACGTTTGAATTTAATTTTGTTGATGTTGAAGTGCAAAATAGGAGGTATTATTTTAGCAGATGTTTGTCTGATGAAGTTATTGTTAAATTTAGGGAGGCCATTGCTTATCTTACGACAGTGCGAAATAGTGATGTAATCGAGGCCAGTGACCTGGGTTCTACCTCTGCAGATGTTGATTTCCTTGCTAGTAACACTGCTGATTTGTTGCATTCAGCTTTAGATGAAGTTGCTCCTTTGAAAAGGAGGGTTTCTAGCCACAGGAGCTTAACTCCCTGGTATAATTCAGATATCCGCATGTTGAAACAGAACGTGCGTAAAATGGAAAGGAAGTGGTACTCTTGTAGGTCTGTAGACTCTTATCGTAAATGGAAAGATATTCTAATAGTATATAAAAAAGCCATTCGCAAAGCCAGAACAGCTTATTATTCAACGTTGATAGAGGATAACAAAAGTAACCCACGTTTTCTGTTCAGCACTGTAGCCAGGCTGACAAAGAGTCACAACTCTGTTGAGCCGTGCATTCCTGCAGCTCTCAGTAGTGAGGACTTTATGAGCTTCTTCAACAGTAAAATCGCGAGAATTAGAGAAGAAATCAACCAGCCGGTTGTAGGTGTTTCTTCAGCTTTAGCGACTTCCCTAGGCTCTGACTTGCCTCTAGACTGTTTTGATCCTATAGACCTCCCTGAGCTGACCTCACTCGTTAATAGAGCTAAGTCAACCACATGTATGTTAGACCCCATCCCGACTCGACTATACAAGCATATTTTTTCTCTTATTGGTACGACAATACTGGACCAAATTAACCTATCCCTAAGTTTAGGATATGTACCACAGGTTTTCAAAGTGGCAGTAATTAAACCTTTACTTAAAAAACCTTCTCTTGACCCAGACACCTTAGCTAATTATAGACCAATTTCCAACCTTCCATTTGTGTCTAAAATTCTGGAAAAGGCAGTTTCAAGCCAGTTATGTGACTATTTGTATAGAAATGATCTGTTTGAAGTCTTTCAGTCAGGGTTCAGAATGCATCATAGCACAGAGACAGCACTGGTTCGAGTCACGAATGACCTCCTTATGGCCTCAGATAAGGGATTAGTGTCCATACTGGTTCTACTGGACCTCAGTGCTGCTTTTGACACTATAGATCATGGCATTTTACTGCACAGGTTAGAGCATGTCGTTGGGATTAAAGGGACAGCTCTATGTTGGTTTAAATCATACCTATCTGACAGGTTCCAGTTTGTTCATGTACATGAGGTTTCTTCAGAACAGTCAAGGGTCTGTTATGGTGTTCCGCAGGGTTCAGTGCTAGGGCCAATCTTGTTCAGTTTATACATGCAGCCATTGGGAAGTATAATCCAGAATCACGGCATACACTTTCATTGTTATGCTGATGATACGCAGCTCTATTTGTCTATGAAGCCGGATGAAACAGAACCGTTAGTTAAACTTCAGGCATGTCTTAGGGACATCAAGGACTGGATGTCCAGAAATTTCCTGCTTCTAAATTCAGATAAAACAGAGGTTATCATTCTTGGTCCAGAGCATCTTAGGAAGGGATTAGATGGTGTTGCGATGGCTTCCAGTGCAACTGTGAGAAACCTTGGTGTTATTTTCGATCAGGATTTGTCGTTTAAACCATATGTCAATCAGGTTTGTAAAATAGCCTTTTTCCATCTCCGTAATATTGCAAAGATTAGGAAAATCCTCTCGCAGAGTGATGCAGAAAAACTAGTTCATGCGTTTGTATCTTCTAGACTAGATTACTGTAATGTGTTGTTAGCAGGATGTCCAAGTAATTTGCTGAATAGGCTCCAGCTGATCCAAAATGCAGCAGCACGAGTACTGACAGGAATTAGCAGGAGAGACCACATCTCTCCAGTGTTAGCGTCGCTCCATTGGTTACCCGTAAAATTCAGAATCCAATTTAAAATTTTATTACTTGCGTATAAAGCCCAAAACGGCTTAGCTCCGCATTATTTGCAAGACCTGATAGTGCCTTATGTTCCTGTCAGAGCTCTCCGTTCTCAGAGTGCAGGTTTACTCGTAGTTCCTAGAGTATCTAAATGTAGATTTGGAGGGCGGGCGTTCTGCTATCAGGCACCACTACTATGGAACCAACTTCCAATCTGGGTTAAGGAGGCTGACACCACCTCCACCTTTAAAACTAAACTTAAAACATTTCTGTTTAGTAAAGCCTATAGTTAGTGTTTAGTAAACCTCTAGCTGGTGTTGGTAAATCTCTAGGTAGTGTAAACTTTAGTGTGTCAGAGTCGCTCCTGTAGTTTCTTGTGCTGGCCCCCCCTTCTCCTCCCTTTTCTCTCTTTTGTCCATGTTGCAGCATCCTTTGCCGGACACCGGAACCTGCAGGTGGTCGTGGGTGGCTTGTAGCTTGCATTACGGAGCACAAGTCTTTCCCTGACCCTGCACCCCAAACTGGGACTTGCTGATTGGGCCGGAGCTTCGGGAGCTGCGTGCTGGCCTGCGGTCCCCACCCCTGGTCATCCCGTTGCTGGCCCCCCCTTCTCCTCCCTTTTCTCTCTTTTGTCCTGCAGGTGGTCGTGGGTGGCTTGTAGCTTGCATTACGGAGCACAAGTCTTTCCCTGACCCTGCACCCCAACCTGGGACTTGCTGATTGGGCCGGAGCTTCGGGAGCTGCGTGCTGGCCTGCGGTCCCCACCCCTGGTCATCTCGTTGCTGGCCCCCCCTTCTCCTCCCTTTTCTCTCTTTTGTCCTGCAGGTGGTCGTGGGTGGCTTGTAGCTTGCATTACGGAGCACAAGTCTTTCCCCGACCCTGCACCCCAACCTGGGACTTGCTGATTGGGCCGGAGCTTCGGGAGCTGCGTGCTGGCCTGCGGTCCCCACCCCCGGTCATCCCGTTGCTGCTTCCACCTGCCTGTTGTGCTGTTGCCGTCCCTGACCCACCAGTCTGGCCCTCGGCAGGAGGGTCCCCCCTTATGAGCCTGGTCCTGCTCAAGGTTTCTTCCCTCCTAAAGGGGAGTTTTTCCTTGCCACTGTTTGGCTTAAGGTTTTTCTCCCACTAGGGGAGTTTTTACCTGCCATTGTTTATGTAATAACTGCTCGGGGGTCATGTTCTGGGTATGGGTCTCTGTAAAGCGTCTAGAGACAACTCTGTTGTATTAGACGCTATATAAATAAAATTGAATTGCATTGAATTATATGTATAGGAATAACTTAACCTGTTCAAGAACTTCAATTAGTGATAAGTTATTTGCTTTATTTGAGACAAAATGGTTAAACCCAATTACGAACATACATCCAAATCAAGCACAATTACGGCCCTGAACCTTATGTTAAAGCAAACCTAACAAGAAATCAAAGGTGTTTAATGGCTCAGCTGAGAACAGGAATCCTTCCCTGGAATCTGGAAGTCGGTAGATTTAAACATTACATTCCCGAAGATGAAAGGTTGTGTGAATTATGTGAACTTAATGAAGTGGAAAGTGAACACATTTTCTGTTATATTGCCCTCTGTATGATGAACTGAGAACTCCATTATTTACTGAAATGTCTGTTAAAAACCCAGAAATGTTCTGGTGCTCTGACCATGATGGAATGGACGGGTTGTTTAACTTCAATGTTTTTAAGTTGTCTCATTTTGTTTCTGCAGCCTGGATAAAGCGTCAGGATTGTTTCTATGTTTGATTGGTACAGGGTCTGTTGTCTGGCTTTCATTTGCTTTATGTTCCTTTTTCTTTTCTTGGTGTCTTGTAAGCCCACTCGGGCTGGGCACTTTATGTGTATGACACGTAAATTAAAACTTCAATCAATCAATCAATCAATCATATTAACCTCTGGGCTTGGTTTGGATGATCGGAATCAGGATCTGGCATACCAGTCCTTCATCCACTCATCCCCCTGCTGTTCCTGAAAGAACCTGGCTACCCGGAACTCTCACCCACTTTCAGTCAAGTTAAACCAAGTCCAGTAATGTTTTGTTCTAGTCTCCAGATCTGCTTTGTGTTCAAAGTACCAGTTTCCCTTTCTTTTTTTTGTTTGATGCTCATCTCTTTGTCGTTAAGGATTCCCTGGACCAACAGTCCAGAAGTGTCTTGGCCGGTTCCCCCTCCACACCTTGGTTTCCAACTGGGACTATCCAGCAAAAATACCATCGTTTGCACAACAACAAACTGTTTTATCTCCGTGTCCGTCCTGCTTTTGGGTCCAGATTAAGAAAACCATCACACTTATCCATCCACCTCCACTATTCACAGCAAGGTTTTTACATACGAAACTGTTCCTATCATAGGCAATATTATCCAATACTTCACGCAAAACCTCCACTTACCACAGATTTATTCATATGTAGGTTTTTCTGGTACTGTTTTCTTGCACATCCATCTGTTTATCATGTGCAATATTAGTTATCTTTCCTGTTAAATATTATTTAGGGTCTTCAATACCTCCAGTGCCTTCTTGTGTGTCCATCCCTGCTGCTGGTAAATGTTTTGCAGGCAAATATTTATTCATTGTGCATACTTACGTATGTCTCTTACTCTCATAGGTTTATTGCATATTGTTAAAAACGTTGTAATAGTTGTATGTAGTTGTATATTTTTCACTATAGTAAGAGAACGGTGATGTACAGAGCTATGTATGAATGGAACTTACTTCCCAAACACATTGAGCAAACTACTAGCATAAGAGAATTCAAATTATTAGTAAAGAAACATCTCTTAAATAAATACATATAAAATGTATTAAATTATTATTAAATGACTATTGGTTTACTAAAAATGGTCATGGGTTCAAGTTATGATAAGTGATTATAACTTAAACTCATTGTCGATGACTATACATGGTTTGAATTGGTTGATGCTATTTAAAGAAGGTATGATTTTGTATTGTAATGGATTACATCTAAACTGTAACCTTAATGTGAGTGTCAAAAGGAGCACTGGTCTTATTTGACAGAAATCTAGAATATATTTTGTAGTAGAATTTCCTTTTTTTAACTTTTTTCTTTTCTATGTTTCTTTTCTTTTTCTTTACTACATCTTTAGGTTTGCTTTTAACTTTTTTTCATGTATTGTATATTATGTGTCGGACCCCAGGAAGAATAGCTGCAGTTTTGCTGCAGCTAATGGGGATCCAAATAAAACTATAAACTATAAACTATGTTTATTCTTTGTGTAGGATATATTGTATATTTTACTTTTTTTATCTTTTCACTGCTGTAACGAGGACATTTCCCCATGGTGGGATTTATAAAGTATAATTTAATCTAATCTAATTTGAACGCAGTCATAGCCGTGCTGGAGGCAACAATAAGGGACACAGTGGTTGCACGAACCTCCCCAGAGGCCGCTGAGTTGTTTATTTCTTAATTCTTCACATTTTCAGCCTGTTACCACATCAGCGGTGGAAAGAAAGTAATGCAGTGGGTATCAGTGTTGGGGGTAACGCGTTACAAAAGTAACGCAATTACAGTAATGTATTACTATTTGCTGTAACGCAGTAATATAACGCATTACTAATAAATTTTCGGTAATATTTTACTCGTTACAATCTAAGTAACGCGCGTTACAACGCATTTTAACCCGTTTAGCTGTTGTTTTTTAAAGAATTCACCAACACCGCGTCCGCGAGACATCCCGACAACAGAAAAAAGCGTTGGGAACGCGGCGCGGCGGAACGTAGCGCTGCTGGACACTGTTTGTGTGGGGACTGTTTAGCCAGTGAGCAGAGCCGGCAGGGAAAAGTCAACAGTGCGGCGTGTCCGCGTGTAACTTAAATCTACCATGGTCTCAGCGTTAGAGCTCGGCCAAGTGAGGCTTTATTAATATATGGGCTTTATACATTTATTAAATATATATGAGCGCGGAGTCGGCGAGGAGCTGCGCCCGGCGAGGAGCAGGAGCCGGGCTCACAGTCAGTCGCGCTGTGAGAGCGGATTTATGGTTCCGCGTTAAATCGACGCAGGGCTTTCGCCGTAGGGTACGCAGTAGTTCGCGTAACCCACGGCGTATGCACTGCGTTGGTGTAACGCGGAACCATAAATCAGCCTTAAACCACACCTGCAGCCCATCAGGAGGAGAGGTTAAAACAGCTGCGAGTTGATTGCTGGTTCGTTTTGTTAACTCTGAGAGCTTTATTGGTTTGTTTGTTAGCTTGCTGGTGTTTTTTTTCTCTCTGGGAGTTATTTATGAAGAAGTTCTGAGTTCCGTGTGAGCAGTATTCGAGTTGAGGGGGGATGAGGGGTGATGTGATGGCACCCCCCCTGAAATTAAAACGGTCCAAATCACCCCCCCCCCCCCCCCGAAATAAAAACGGTCCAAATCATCCCCCCTGAAATAAAAACGGTCCAAATCATCCCCCCTGAAATAAAAACGGTCCAAATCACCCCCCCCCTGAAATAAAAACGGTCCAAATCATCCCCCCTGAAATAAAAACGGTCCAAATCATCCCCCCTGAAATAAAAACAGTCCAAATCATCCCCCCTGAAATAAAAACGGTCCAAATCATCCCCCCCCCTGAAATAAAAACGGTCCAAATCATCCCCCCCTGAAATAAAAACGGTCCAAATCATCCCCCCTGTAAAACTGCCATCCCTCCTTTCCATCCCTTATGTCATTTCATCAATGAATGTGGTTTTACTGCTATTTCAACATTTAGAGTCATCACCAGAAAAATAACACCAGAAAAATAACTTATTTGACAATTTTCACCTGTTTCAAGTAAATTTTCACTTGAAATAAGTAGAAAAATCTGCCAGTGGGACAAGATTTATCTTTTTTTGCTATTTTGTTGAAAGTAACTCAAAAGTAATACACAAGTAGTGTAACGCATTACAATTCAGATATAGTAATATTGTAATGTAACTAATTACTTTCAAATGACAGTAACTAGTAATATATAATGTATTATATTTTGGATGTAACTTGCCCAACACTGGTGGGTATAGTAGCCTAGTTATCAATTATGTGAAAACATTATTATCGTTAACTCTTGGACTTGTACACAGGAAAAGGCTAGCGTTCTGCGGAGGACCTGCTTAAATACATGGATGAAAGTCGGATGAAAGATTAAATCATTTCGCCAGAACCAGAAGTTAATGCACAACTCTAGTTTCTGGTAACCTTGTACCTGCTTGTATGCGGGCCCAACCTGCTTTCCAACCCACCTTAAAGCAGCACTATGTAACTTTTTTTTGTAACTTATGTCACTTTTCCAGCTTAATCTAATATTCCATCATCATCATTGTGATGGAACATCAACTTCCAACAGGTTTAATGAACCTCTGTCATGGTGAGGGGTCTGTATCTCCTTCACTGGCACTATGTAACTTTGAGGAGCATGGTAGGAACCCTGCCACACTAAAAAACTACACATTTTTACGGCTTTGACTGCTTTACGGCATACGTCACTTCCCCCTCCTTCCCCATTCGTAGTCCAGACCAAAGCTGGGCGGGGCCTGGAGCGCAGAGCTCAGCAGAAGCTGGTGTCATGGCCCAAGCAGCGGAAAAACCCAAGAAAATAAAAGTTTTATCAGAGGAGAGAAGCGGGAGAGTAACAAGCTAAATGCCCGGACAAGAATAAACATTGGCCCGGCGTTCACTCGCTGGCGTGAGCTGAAAGACGAGGAGGGATGTCCGACAAGAGAGACACAATTGTTATGATGCAAATGTAAATGTAGAGTTCTATGTTCAATAAGAATCTAAATTAGAATGTTTTCACATACAGGGGATTCGTCTTGGGTTCTAGTATTTTTCCTGAGAACTGTAAAATTGTGCAGGGCTGATCTGCAAAATATAAGGAATGGGCATTCAGTTATTCACAGGTTATAAAGTATTTTTTTATTTTGTCAGTAAGTATGTTGGATTACTAATTTATGACGAAGTCCATCTAAAAACATTTGTAGTTGTAGGGGGCATTATCTGTCTGAAACAGGACGGGGGGCGGGGGGGACTTCACTAATAAAACCAAGTTGAACTTAGTGATTTTCAACATCATCATATTATATTGTTTATCCAAAAATAGATACATTACCTCTTCACTATCCATCCTGCAAACGACCGCTGAAAACAGAACAGTAGTTTTGAAAGTCCGTCCCGTCTTATTTCATTCACTATCAAAACAAATGCAGCGACGGGGACAGGAGTTTTCCGGCAGTACGTGCTAGTGCATCATGGGAAATGTAGTTCTTTCTGGTAAAGCACTACCGCTTTTGTCCAAAGGAGCCGCCAAACTCAACAAAAGATGAAAGTTACATTGTGCTGCTTTAACATGTCCATGGATGAGGCCACTCTGTAAGAAAAAAAACATGTAATGGAAAGCCTGAGGACTAAAAAAAAAAAAAAAAAACTTTCATGCTTTCCAGAGGTGGTAACGTCAACGTACGTGTAACGTACTGGAAACACTTTTTATGCATTTGTGCATCTATGGCATCACTGGATGTGACGTAGTGGGTTATGCAACAAAACCACATGAACATTTGGAAGTACACCCCGCTGACTTCCTCCTCTGACTCTTGTTGCAACAGCAGTAGCAGCAGTCCTAAAAATGATTTTTTTCCGAAAACTAGAAATGTTTCGGTCCGTCCTCTTCAAAGTCGAGATCTTCTTTTTCTTTATTTTGAAAAGAGGTTTGGAAAGTTTAAATGCAATAGATTATCTTTAAATATTAATAAAACTAACTATGTTTTGTTTCGCTCAAATAGAAACCGAAGTAATATTGAACATATACAAATAGTGATAAATGGTAGAGCTATCGAGAGGGTAGAATTTATTACATTTTTGGGAATATATGTGGATGAATTTTTAAACTTTAGGAAACATATTGATGAATTATCAAAGAAATTATCTAAATATGTTGGCTTATTTTATGGACTGAGACATTTTCTTCCTCTTGAAGCTCCTAACTCTGTCTCTATTTGAGCCTCATTTAAATTATTGTAATGTTTTATGGTGTAATACATATCCAAGTTATGTGGAAAAACTACAGATCTTACAAAATAAAGTGATTCAAGTTTTATATCATGGAGCAAATGTAATGCTCCCTCTGATCCTCTTTTTTATGGATATAAACTTCTGAAACTTACTGAGTGGAACATTTTCCACAATGGCTGTGTAATGTTAATGTACAATGTAGTGTTTATGAACACATGAACCTAACCCTAACACTCATGAACACATGAACCTAACCCTAACACTCATGAACACATGAACCTAACCCTAACACTCATGAACACATGAACCTAACCCTAACACTCATGAACACATGAACCTAACCCTAACACTCATGAACACATGAACCTAACCCTAACACTCATGAACACATGAACCTAACCCTAACACTCATGAACACATGAACCTAACCCTAACACTCATGAACACATGAACCTAACCCTAACACTCATGAACACATGAACCTAACCCTAACACTCATGAACACATGAACCTAACCCTAACACTCATGAACACATGAACCTAACCCTAACACTCATGAACACATGAACCTAACCCTAACCCACTCATGAACACATGAACCTAACCCTAACACTCATGAACACATGAACCTAACCCTAACACCCATGAACACATGAACCTAACCCTAACACTCATGAACACATGAACCTAACCCTAACACTCATGAACACATGAACCTAACCCTAACACCCATGAACACATGAACCTAACCCTAACACTCATGAACACATGAACCTAACCCTAACACTCATGAACACATGAACCTAACCCTAACACTCATGAACACATGAACCTAACCCTAACACTCATGAACACATGAACCTAACCCTAACACTCATGAACACATGAACCTAACCCTAACACTCATGAACACATGAACCTAACCCTAACACTCATGAACACATGAACCTAATACTCATGAACACATGAACCTAACCCTAACCCACTCATGAACACATGAACCTAACCCCAACACTCATGAACACATGAACCTAACCCTAACCCACTCATGAACACATGAACCTAACCCTAACACTCATGAACACATGAACCTAACCCTAACCCACTCATGAACACATGAACCTAACCCCAACACTCATGAACACATGAACCTAACCCTAACACCCATGAACACATGAACCTAACCCTAACTCATGAACACATGAACCTAACCCTAACATTCATGAACACATGAACCTAACCCTAACACTCATGAACACATGAACCTAACCCTAACACTCATGAACACATGAACCTAACCCTAACACTCATGAACACATGAACCTAACCCTAACACTCATGAACACATGAATCTAACCCCAACACTCATGAACACATGAACCTAACCCTAACACTCATGAACACATGAACCTAACCCTAACACTCATGAACACATGAACCTAACCCTAACACTCATGAACACATGAACCTAACCCTAACACTCATGAACACATGAACCTAACCCTAACACTCATGAACACATGAACCTAATACTCATGAACACATGAACCTAACCCCAACACTCATGAACACATGAACCTAACCCTAACCCCAACACTCATGAACACATGAACCTAACCCTAACCCACTCATGAACACATGAACCTAACCCTAACACTCATGAACACATGAACCTAACCCTAACCCACTCATGAACACATGAACCTAACCCCAACACTCATGAACACATGAACCTAACCCCAACACTCATGAACACATGAACCTAACCCTAACACCCATGAACACATGAACCTAACCCTAACACTCATGAACACATGAACCTAACCCTAACACTCATGAACACATGAACCTAACCCTAACACTCATGAACACATGAACCTAACCCTAACACTCATGAACACATGAACCTAACACTAGCACTCATGAACACATGAACCTAACCCTAACACTCATGAACACATGAACCTAACCCTAACACCCATGAACACATGAACCTAACCCTAACACTCATGAACACATGAACCTAACCCTAACACTCATGAACACATGAACCTAACCCTAACACTCATGAACACATGAATCTAACCCCAACACTCATGAACACATGAACCTAACCCTAACACCCATGAACACATGAACCTAACCCTAACACTCATGAACACATGAACCTAACCCCAACACTCATGAACACATGAACCTAACCCTAACACCCATGAACACATGAACCTAACCCTAACACTCATGAACACATGAACCTAACCCTAACACTCATGAACACATGAACCTAACCCTAACACTCATGAACACATGAACCTAACCCTAACACTCATGAACACATGAACCTAACCCCAACACTCATGAACACATGAACCTAACCCTAACACTCATGAACACATGAACCTAACCCTAACACTCATGAACACATGAACCTAACCCTAACACTCATGAACACATGAACCTAACCCTAACACTCATGAACACATGAACCTAACCCTAACCCACTCATGAACACATGAACCTAACCCTAACACT
The DNA here is from genome assembly GCF_033807715.1 of Cololabis saira. NCBI lineage: Eukaryota > Metazoa > Chordata > Actinopteri > Beloniformes > Belonidae > Cololabis > Cololabis saira. Next base: position 3,235,995 of record NC_084589.1, read on the forward strand.
AACACTCATGAACACATGAACCTAACCCTAACACTCATGAACACATGAACCTAACCCCAACACTCATGAACACATGAACCTAACCCTAACACTCATGAACACATGAACCTAACCCTAACACTAACACTCATGAACACATGAATCTAACCCTAACACTCATGAACACATGAACCTAACCCTAACACTCATGAACACATGAACCTAACCCTAACACTCATGAACACATGAACCTAACCCTAACACTCATGAACACATGAACCTAACCCTAACACTCATGAACACATGAACCTAACCCTAACACTCATGAACACATGAACCTAACCCTAACACTCATGAACACATGAACCTAACCCTAACCCACTCATGAACACATGAACCTAACCCTAACACTCATGAACACATGAACCTAACCCTAACCCTAACACTCATGAACACATGAACCTAACCCTAACACTCATGAACACATGAACACGCCACAAGGGGAAAACAACTTTTAAAGGGAAAGAAAAGGAAAGTGAAATGTACAAGTTTCAGTGTAACCTGTAAAGGTCCAAACATTTGGAATGAGATTGATATAAAATGCTATAAAAGAGTCTGCATCTCTCTCAATTTTTAAAAAGAGACTAAAACCAAAATTGTTATTAAATTATGTCTCTTATTAAATTGTTTATGTACCAATACCTGATGTATTATTTTTATAAGAATATATTTGTATCTAGGAAATCTGAGGAGGTCTCAGGGTTTTATTGTGTGTTTTTTCTTTTTTAGGTTATAAGGTTATTATATGTACCGTATTTTCTGGACTATAAAGCGCACCTGCATATAAGCCGCATCCGCTCTATTTAAAAAAAAACATATGCAAGCCGCAGATGTTTATGCTGTTAGATTAGATATTTACTACATGTACAGAAGGATTTTGAACTGTAAATGATGTACATGTTTGTACCTAAATAGATCTTTCCTAACAGTGTCTTTTAACACGGCAGCAACTTTACTGATTAAAACGGGACAGAACCAAGAGAAAATAACCGGTATTTATTTATCTATTTATCTGTTTGAAATCTGCTTCTACCTACTTCTATCTGCTAAAGAAGAAGTAGCGTATTCTTCTTTGCATTTATTTTGTCTTAGTTTTTATTCTAATTCCGGTTAGAGCGCCCCGAGCGGTGGAAGAAAAATCCACAGAAAAGCTGCACCTTTGTATAAGCTGCACGGTTGAAAACCTATGAAAAAAGTAGCGGCTTATAGTCCAGAAAATACGGTATATTTATTATAGGCTATGTGTAATTTATAGTTGTTCTGCTGTGTGACTGGGCCCCTATTCATAAGCTACAGTCGCTTCTGGGGAGTCCCACTTTACAAACCTCAATTGATTGATTATTATCTGTATTTGTGTTTTTTAATTATTTGTAAATAAACTCTAAACTCAAACTCACAGTTTAGATCATAGGATAATTTTTGCTCAGAACTTAGCTTTTTTACCCTTTCACAGAGTGAAAGAAGGACCATATCAGCAGACATGTTGGTGGTGACGTCAGCTCTCGGCCTGCTGCATCCCCCCCACAGCTCTGCAGCCTCCCAGGCTCCTACAGCTCTGCAGCCTCCCGGGCTCCTACAGCTCTGCAGCCTCCCGGGCTCCTACAGCTCTGCTGCCGCTCATACAAAGGAGTCAGTGTGCGGTCTTTTGCAATGTTTTAGGGCTCCTAGCGTGGGACAATTACAGTAAGACTGTGAGTCCAGTGGATGTGGCCATCTGTCGGTATGGGCTTGTTGCCCTCTCCCGGGGCTCGTTGTATGGCATGGTGCTGAATATCAAACCAACGCCGTGCTGCCTGCAGGAGCAGCCACTGAGCCCCAGTGTGCACTGGCACACAAGTGTGAGACACAAAAGAGTGGTTGGGAGTATACAGAGCCCGCGCACACACACACACACACACACACACACACACACACACACACACACACACACACACACACACACACACACACACACACACACACACACACACTCAGTCATATACATGTTGTTTAGATATACGGTCAAAGACAGGAACATCCATCATAAATTAATTTAAAAAAAAAGAGATCACAAAAATATTGATATCCTGAGACTGATTACATCTCTATAAACTCATCTGTCCTTAACAAAATGATGAACTTAGACATTTTTGTTAATTCAAATAATCAGTTTGGGGTTGAAAATGGATTTGATGCCATCTTACCCGTTGGCTCATTTGTGATACACGAATCTGTGAATATGCAAATGACTTCTCTGGTGCTGACCTGCTGTTGGAGCGTCCTTGCTCATCCTTGACTCTGCTCAAACTCTGTAAAACGTAAATCTGTTTTACATGAGATCATATTGTCATATTGGAGGAGTCTTCAGTAATGCCTGAAGCAGCAACCAACTCACTGCAAAAACTCAAAATCTTACCAGGAATATTTCCTTATTTCTAGTTAAAATGTCTAATTTTTAGTCAAAAAATCTCATTACACTTAAAACAAGAGTCATTACCAGAAAAATAACTTGTTATTTGACAATTTTCACCTGTTTCAAGTACATTTTCACTTGAAATAAGTAGAAAAATTTGCCAGTGGGACAAGATTTATCTTCTCATTACAAGCAAAAAAAAATCTTGTTCCACTGGCAGATTTTTCTACTTATTTTAAGTGAAAATCTACATGAAACAGGTGAAAATTGTGTTTTTTTCCAGTGATGAGTCTTGTTTTAAGTGTAATGAGATTGTTTTTTGACTAAAAATGAGCCATCTTACGTTGAGACGTTTTTGCAGTGCTGAATCAGCTGTGCACAACAAGGTTATCCTCAAGTTTCTTTATGCAACTGCTTAGTTCATGTACACAAGAAACAGTGGGTGAACTCTTTGGGATGTATGGCTTCTCTGCATATATGTCCCCAGGCTTGAAGACATCACCGGAACCGGTCTCCTCATGAACAGAGATGAAGCTGTGAACGGGCAGGATGTCCCTAGGAGCCACAGAGGGCTAGTGTACCTCGGAAATCCACAAAATTACTGGAAAAATAATTGATGGACCGAAAGGAAAAATGTAGTGGATTAGTGGGAGCAATTTCTTGCAGCACTGTGTATGAACCAAAACAGCACAGCTTAACATAATCCAAACAGTGAAGTATGGTGAAGGGAATATCATCATTTGGATTTACTTTTCTGCCTCAGCATCGAGACCACTTGGCATTAAGGAGGGGAAAATGCCGGATGTTCGCCCAAAGCCAGGATAACGCAAATTTGAATCCCACAGAGATTTTGTGGAATGAGCACCAGTGAGCCGTTCACACTAGACATCCGACAAATGTGTCTGATGTGAAGCAGCTCTGGAGAGAGAAGATCCAGAATTCCTCCTGATTAGCTCTGATCCAGAGACACTCCAGGATCCTGGAGGTTCCCCTCTAGTTAGAGTCCAGGATTGACTTACTTTTTCCTTTAGGATCATCACTTAATAGGTTTGTTAATTAAAAATGAGAAGTTATAAAAGTTGTATGTCGTGAGGTTAAACATACATAAAGAAAACTCAAATATTCTATCTCAAAAAATTTGAATATTCTGGGAATCTTAATCTTAAACTGTAAACCATAATCAGCAATATTAAAACAATAAAAGGCTTGCAATATTTCAGTTGATTTGTAATGAATCCAGAATGTATAACATTTTTGTTTTTTTAATTGCATTAGAGAAAATGAACTTTATCACAATAGTCTCATTTTCTGAGACAGTCCTGTATTCTGTTTGTCTGTGATTGTGATTTAGATGAAGATCAGATTTAATTTTATGGCAAAATAATTAAGAAAATCTGTTGATTCTAAATGATGAAATACTCTTTCTTGTCACTGGATCACCACCCACAACACTGGGAACGAGACAGTGTGATCTGCAGCTGCAGCCTGTGATAAAGCAAATGTCTAACTTGGGTTTCAAGTCCCCCAGGTGAGGACACGGCTGGTTGTTCTCCAGAGCATTCCCAGGAATTAAGCAATGAATCTATTGATTGGGGGGTTCCCTCTCTCCGGGCTCGTCTCCGGTCCCCCCCCCTCCCTGTTGGGGGGTTCCCTCTACCCTTGGGGGGCCTCGCTGGTGGTGGGTTTCCTCCCGCCCTCTTCTCCCCTCTGTGGTTCTTCCTTGTCGGCCTCTGGTCTCTCGGGTGGCGGGGTGGCGGGGTGGTCGGGTGGTGGGGTTGCCCCTGTTGGGCCACGCCCATATGCTCATGTGAACTCTGAACTTATAAATGTATGAACATTTGGTGAATGTGTATATTCAACTTTGAAACTGCCCAGCCTGAAATCGGCTATAATGTGCCTCCTAAAACGGCCGCCTTGCCTTGAACTACAACCCCCAGCATGCCTTGCATGGGGGGGGCGGCGCCTACAAGCGGCGCGCATCCAATCGCAAACGAGACACTGAGGACGTCACTGCAGCGCGCGTAGGATCAAAACGCCGCCGCTGCTCCTTTTTCTCTCTCTTCTCCCTTCATCAACCCAGTGGGTCAGTTCGTCCACTTTTTTGCTCCGGGCCAAAGGGACGTCGGACCACGACCTTCCCCCCCAAAGGGGGGGGGGGGGGGGGGGGGGGGAGATCTGCGGCGTGCTCCAGCGAGCCGGCCGGAGGATCAGCGAGGATCCACGGCGCGGACCGCGGCGCTGCGTCCCTCTCTCCCTTTTTCTCTCTTCCGATCAACCTCTCGTGCTGAGCAGCTGGATCCTTTGGCTCCGGACCAAGATCCCATCTCCTTTTCTCCCCCCGGCTGGGGGGAGGCGTAAGGCCTGCATCGGATCGGGCCCGCCCGTTGGACCTGCGGTCCACGGAGCCGCGATCCCCGGAGGATCCCTCCGGCTCCCACTAAACTCTGTCCTGTTTAAGTTTTACAGATCCGAGCTCATGACGCCCACGCGCTCCCGGCCATCAGATTGGGACACCGCTGCGACTGAACGCTCCGACTGAAGCCCCTTCCCCGTCCGAGCCCCTGTTTGCTGATCGTGCAGGACTCGGGACGGTTTCCTGGGCGGACGGCCGGCGTCTCGTCCGGTTGTGAGCTTTCCCGGGGCCCGGACAGCCGCGCGTAGGCGACCGGCGAGCAGGGATGAACGGCAACGAATGACCGGTCCCCCGCCGCGCCTAGGAATGCGTGAGAGACTCCATTGGTCCGGAAGCACGGCCCGGCACGAGGCGGCCCCGCCGCTGTCTATTTCGTTTCAGGGGAAGGGACGGGACGCGAGAGACTGACTGGGAAATTCCCCAGCAGGACAGCGACCCGCAGTCGACAAAGCCCGCAGGCACCCGATCTGGATCCCAAGGAGACGTGAGGTCGTGTGCAGTGATCAGTCGGACTTAAGAGCGGTTCAGAACTGAGTGTGAAGTCGTGATCCTGGTTATCAGTAACTTGGAGGGTTTCAGAGCTAAATCTGTGTTCCGAACTGAGATTACTGCATACATCATCATCATTGTTATCATTATCATGTTGATTATTTGGTAGTCGTTGTTTTCTGCCGTAGGCACATTTTAAATGCTGCGTTTGCCATCTGGTCTGATCGCACGTGGCCCAAAGGGGGCTCCGCCATCTTTAAATACCACAGAAGCCCCGCCATCTCTAAATGTTTGAACTGTAGATGTTCTTTATCATCTTTATTATTGCTTTGATTTCTTTTTCATTCCATATTCCATGCATTTAAGTTTCATTTCATTTCTATTGATGTTTTCTGGTTAATTAATGGTTTTATAATAATGTAGTGTGCCATCAGGATTTATTTGGGTATTTATTAACATCTGCTTTGATACCCGTATGTAAATAAATTCTGATTGATTTTTAATGAGTGGTTGTTGTTTCATGTAATTTTGGTCACATCTGATCGTTTGACAGAGCTCAGTGCTCGAATCTCACCCTTCAATTACTGTATTAGGCATAAACCTTAATTTCTGAGACTGATATTCTGCTGTAAAAGTTATAATTTCCCTGCTTAAGGAACAGGGTGGTGCCCCGAGGATGTTTTATCATTTTGATGATTCAATTTTGATAAATAGTCGACTTTATTAATTATTAATAATTATTAATAAATTATTAATAACCTTTGATAACTGATCAGCTTAGCTAACCCGCTGTGGCACAACACCCCCCCCCCCCTCCTCATTTGATGGGATTATTACACACACACACACACACACACACACACACACACACACACACACACACACACACACACACACACACACACACACACACACACACACACACACACACACACACAAAATAGGATTTAAAGAAGAAAAGCTAACTTTAACATGCAACTATTAGATATTTGTCCCATTATCTGTTTGATATTACGGTTAACAATAATGTACCCAAAACCACAGACTGTGGTTTTAATTGTATGAATACAATATAGAGATTTTAATAATGAAAACATGATTGTTTCAAAATTCCATGTGGCTTTATAAATAATTAGTGAGCTAGACTTGCAGAAAAGTATGAGCTGACCACCTTGCAAAATAAAATAAATAATAAAATACAGCATAAATTCCAGTACGGACACATGGAAAAAATATAGCAGTAGCAGTAAATATGAAATTTTATTCACATTTAAAAATTAAAATGAAAAAAATAAAGGGAATAAAAACATATCCAGCAGGCTGCTGATCCAATACAATGAAATCTTTTGTACCCATCAAAGGTGAATGAGGAGTATGTTTGCCTTCAGAAAAAACATTCGCTTATTAGAGCGCAGATAAGTGAAAAAAGAGAAAAAAAATTCAATAACGACAGTCACTTTCCACATGAGAACAAACCACTCATAAATCTTTTATTGGCTCCACACCCTCTGAGACGGGTCAGGGGGGAGCACAAGCTACCATGTTCTTATTGTGCTCCTTTTTTTTGTTGTAGGGACATTTCTACAGAAAACCTAATGAAGGGCTGCCTCACTCTGCCGACACACACCAGGAATGAATATGCCATCACTCCAGTTATCTGATCTCCAGCTCTGGGCTGCTGACGCTCGTCCAGCCAACTGGATCTAATGGATTTATCCCTCAAGACAAACCCTGCTCCACACAGCGAGATGAAAACTGCCTCCGCTGCAAATTAAAGGGAGATTTTATGAGACTGCTGAAAAAACATCTTTGGTTTTATTCCTTTTCACTAGGAATAGAACGAGAATTTAGCTTGTCAAAATACTTCAACATCCCTATTTTTCATTTCCAACTGTTTGATTGTTTAAAATATGCTATATTGATATTGTGCCATGTTATTTTTTTTCCTCAAGTACCTTCGATAGCATGTAATTCTGTGAGGGAAGCTGGAGGGGGCAAGAGTGGATAGACGTCTGGCTGCATGGACTATCAAGGACTTCACCTGCAGGCCTGAGTAACCAGTAACTGTGTGTCTGAGGCGGTGGTCTCCAGCTCAGCGGCCTCTCAGGCAGTGTTGTCAACTCCTCAGTCATAAAAGTAGTTAATGGCTGTCCTAACCATAGACACATATACGTAGACGCTGCATCGAGTGTTCTTGCCCGCTGCTGCGATACGTCAACGTCGCCTCCATATTGGATGTTCAAGACTGCGCTGTAAACTAATACAAGTAAATTGACTTATTTTCATAAAGCGCCTTTCTACAAAGAAATGTACGTTTTACGTCTCATTTATTCATTCACACACGCACTAAGATTTTTTCAGTTATTTTATTGTCTGAAAAATGGTTCAAATATGTTATTTTGTTATTTGAACATTTAAAATATGTTTTGTTGATGATAAAATTGTTACAGCCATGGCTGTACCTCCCTCTTCCCCTGTGTTTCCCTGTGTTCTCCCCTCCCTTGTGTTTCCTTGTGTCACTCCCTGTGTTTTGTTTTGTGTGCTGGTGTGGGTGTGGTCATCTGCCACTCACACTCAGCTCCTGGATTCCTCCACACCTGCCTGCCATCAGCTCATCAGCTCCCTCAGTCTCCACACCTGCCATCCATCAACTCATCTCCACTGCAGTATATCTACACTGGCTTTTCCACCACTCCTCGCCAGATTGTTGTCAAACCTCCGTGGACCATTATCATCTGCCAGCTCCAACCAGCCTGTTCTCCTAGCCACCCTCCAGCTCCAAGCTACCCCTGGCTTCCACTCAGCCCTCCATCGTCCTCTCCTCCCCACGCCAGCCATTCCCCGTGCCAGCAACCACCTCTACCCTAACCGGACCCCCTTTTTCCCATTCCCTAAAATAAATTCATTCTTCACTCCACCACTGTCTCGCTCTTGGGTTCCCCCTTGTGAGTCCGTCACAGAACAATCTGGCCAGTATGGACCCACCGGACGTGGATTCACTCCGTCATGCTCTGACTTCCCAGGGGACCCTGCTTGGGCAACATGACAAGCTTCTTCATGAAATAGGGGAGTCATTACAGGCATTAACTACCAGTGTTTCCCAACTCACTGCTTCATCAGCCGCTGCTCCTCCAGGCGCTGCTCCTCCAGGCGCTGCTCACTCTGATTCACCTCCAGCTCAGGCCACTCCAGCTCCGCCTTCCCGGGAACCTCACATCCCGACCCCGGAGATGGCGGAGCCAGGAGCTTGTGGACAGTTTTTGTTCCAGTGTGCTCTAGTGTTTCAGCAGCAACCAGCAACATATAGCTCAGGTCAGTCACGCATTGCCTTTATTATGGGTTTGCTTTCCGGGAGAGCAGCTCAGTGGGTTAAAGCGCTGTGGGATAGAGCCTCCCCCATGCTCTCTTCCTACCCTCAGTTTGTGGCCGAGTTAGAGAAAGTTTTTGACTGTCCCATCCAAGGCAAAGACGCTTCTAGCAAGCTATTCTCATTCCGTCAAGGCTCCAGGTCTGTTGCGGACTACTCCATTGAGTTCAGGATATTGGCGGCAGAAAGTGGGTGGGGAGAGCTAAGTTTGCAGGGAGCATATATGAATGGATTGGCAGATTACATCAAGGATGAGCTAGCGGCGAGGGATGAAACGGAGGATTAGGACTCCCTTATTTCCCTGGCTACTCGTCTTGACAATCGCCTGCGGCAGCACTGCAGGGAGAGAGCAGGCCGTCCGCCAATTCCTATATCGCGCCCTCTGCCTCTGCCTGTGCCTCAACCTAGCTTAGCTCCCCGAGCCATCCCCTGTGCCAGCCCTTCCTCCAGCTCCTCCTCTCCTCTACCCCCGGAAGAACCCATGCAGCTGGGCCGGGCTCGTCTCTCCCCAACCGAGCGCCAGAGGAGAATGCAAGCTGGAGAGTGCATTTATTGCAGCCAAAAGGGTCACTTCCTTGCCTCTTGTCCCCATCGGCCAAAAGAACAGGCTCGTCAGTAGCAGTGGGGGTTCTGTCGAGCCAAACTCTTCCCTCTCCTAAACCCCGACCCAGAATGCAGTTCAATGCCACATTATGTTGGAATCAATTGTCCCTGCCTCTACCCGCCTTGGTGGACTCCGGTGCGGACGAGAGCTTCATGGATGCCACCCTGGCTGCTCAAACAGGCATCACCAGCGAGCCCCTGGACGTTCCCCTGAAAGCTAATGCCCTCAATGGCCATCTCCTTGCCCATGTGACACACCGTACAAGTCCTGTACATCTCATCCTGTCTGGTAATCATCGTGAGTACATCCAGTTCCATCTAATTTCCTCTCCCAATGCCCCCATTGTCTTAGGTCACCCCTGGCTCCGGAAACACAATCCCCATATCGACTGGTCTGTTGGCAATTTGGTTGGCTGGAGCCCCTTTTGTCATTCAACCTGCTTGCAGTCTGCTCTTGCCCCAGTAGAGGCCATTGTTTCCCCTCCCCCTCGGAACCCCCAGATCTGTCAGCAGTCCCAGCTGTTTATCACGATTTGGGTGAAGTCTTCAGCAAACAGCGTGCTCTCTCCCTTCCACCTCATCACCCATATGACTGCTCCGTTGACCTCCTCCCTGGGGCTCCCCTGCCTTCTAGTCGTCTGTTTAAACTTTCCCGTCCAGAGAGAGAGACAATGGAGCAATACATTCATGAATCGCTGGCTGCTGGTATCATCTGTCCATCCTCTTCCCCAGTTGGAGCAGGTTTCTTCTTTGTGTCCAAGAAAGATCGCACTCTCCGCCCCTGCATTGACTACAGAGGCCTCAACGCCATCACCGTCAAAAATAAGTATCCTTTACCCCTCATCGACTCAGCTTTCGAACCCATTCAGAAAGCCACTGTCTTTTCAAAACTGGATTTGAGAAACGCCTACCACCTTGTCCGGATCAAGGAAGGAGACGAGTGGAAGACGGCCTTCAACACCCCTCTTGGACACTTTGATTACCTCGTGATGCCTTTTGGTCTGACTAATGCCCCCGCTGTGTTCCAAGCTCTAGTGAACGATGTACTCCGTGACTTCCTCAACAGAACCGTGTTTGTCTATCTTGACGACATTCTGATTTTCTCCCAAGACCCAGGAGAACACATCCAACATGTCCGACAAGTACTCCAGAGGCTCCTAGAGAATAAACTCTTTGTGAAGGCAGAGAAATGCAAATTTCATGCCAGTTCAGTTTCTTTCCTGGGGTACATCCTTGAGGGTGGACAAATGAGAACAGACCCTGCTAAGATCCAGGCAGTGGCTAACTGGCCCGAACCCACATCTGTTAAGCAGCTCCAGCAGTTCCTTGGCTTTGCTAATTTCTACCGCCGCTTCATCAGAGACTACAGTCGGGTCAGCACCCCTAACCAAACTCACCTCAACTGCAACCGCCTTTTCTTGGACCCCTGAGGCCGAGGCGGCCTTCTCTGGTCTCAAAAGGCTCTTCCATTCTGCGCCTGTGCTCATCCACCCAGACCCCACTCGTCAGTTTATTGTAGAGGTCGACGCATCCAGCTCTGGAGTGGGGGCTGTGCTCTCTCAGCGTTTGGCCACCGACCAGAAGTTGCATCCTGGTGCTTTCTTCTCCCGCCGTCTGTCACCGGCGGAAAGGAATTATGATGTTGGGAACCAGGAACTGCTGGCCGTTAAACTCGCTCTGGAAGAATGGAGGCACTGGCTGGAGGGGGCCGAACATCCGTTCGTCGTAGGGACTGACCACAAGAACTTGGCTTACATCCAGACAGCCAAACGCCTCAACTCCCGTCAAGCTCGCTGGGCCTTGTTCTTTGGCCGCTTCTCCTTCACACTTACCTATCGTCCAGGCTCTCGAAATCTGAAGCCAGATGCTCTCTCTCGCCAATTTTCCTGCGCGGAGATGCCCTCCATTCCGGACACCATCCTTCCTGAGGCGTGTGTGGTGGCGGCAGTTACATGGGAGATCGAATCCATTGTCAGGGATGCTCAACAGGCTCAGCCGGACCCAGGTAACGGGCCTCCCAATCGTCTCTTTGTGCCTAGCTCCGCCCGTTCCCAAGTCCTCCAGTGGGGGCACACTTCCCGGTTTGCTTGCCACCCCGGAACTGCCCGTACCCTGTCCCTCCTTAAGCGGCATTTCTGGTGGCCTTCAATGGATTCTGACACCCGTGCCTTTGTGTCTGCCTGTACGGTGTGTGCCCGTGCCAAGGCCTCTCACCAACCACCTGCCGGGTTACTCCGTCCCTTGCCAGTCCCAGCTCGTCCTTGGTCTCACATAGCCCTCGACTTTGTTACTGGACTTCCACCTTCACAAGGTAATACCACTATACTAACCATTGTGGACCGGTTCTCTAAATCTGTGCATTTTGTACCTCTCCCCAAGCTCCCCACAGCCTTGGAGACCGCTGACCAGTTGGTGTACCATGTCTTCCGCCTCCATGGCATACCCTCTGACATTGTGTCTGACCGTGGGCCCAAGTTCATCTCGCAGGTCTGGAAGGCCTTCTGCCAGGCCCTCAGCGCCTCGGTGAGTCTGTCGTGTGGTTATCATCCCCAGACTAACGGTCAGACGGAGCAGGCCAACCAGGACCTGGGCGCTGCGCTTCGCTGTGTTGCTTTTAGGAACCCCTCCTCCTGGAGCACCCACCTGCCATGGATTGAGTATGCACACAACTCCCTGTCAAGTGCCGCCACGGGTATGTCACCTTTTGAATGTTCCTTGGGCTTCCAACCACCTCTGTTTCCAGCCTTGGAGGAGGACATCTCCATCCCTTCGGTCCAAGCTCATCTTCGCCGTTGCCGCAAGGTCTGGAAGGATGCCCGTGCTGCCTTGCTCCGCACTGCTGACCGCAATCGCCGCATTGCTGACCGCCGTCGGACACCGGCCCCTAACTACAAACCAGGTCAGAAAGTATGGCTCTCTTCTAAGGATCTCCCTCTGCAAACCTCTTCCAAGAAACTCACACCCCGTTATGTTGGCCCTTATGAGATACTTTCTGTCATAAATCCCACCGTGGTCAAGCTCAAGCTTCCTCCTCACATGAGGGTTCACCCAGCATTTCACGTCTCCCAGTTGAAGCCGGTCTCCACTAGCCCACTGTCTCCTCCAGCTGCGGCCCCCCCACCCCCCCGCATCATCGATGACCATCCGACCTACACTGTCCGGCGGTTGTTGGACGTGCGCCGCCGCGGCAGGGGCTTCCAGTATCTGGTGGACTGGGAGGGTTATGGGCCTGAGGAGCGCTGCTGGGTTCCTCGTCGGCATATTTTTGGTGCGTCCCTGGTCCGGGACTTCCACCGTGAGCACCCTGACAAGCCTGGTGGGTCGCCTGGTGGCGCCCGTTGAGGGGGGGGTACTGTTACAGCCATGGCTGTACCTCCCTCTTCCCCTGTGTTTCCCTGTGTTCTCCCTTCCCTTGTGTTTCCTTGTGTCACTCCCTGTGTTTTGTTTTGTGTGCTGGTGTGGGTGTGGTCATCTGCCACTCACACTCAGCTCCTGGATTCCTCCACACCTGCCTGCCATCAGCTCATCAGCTCCCTCAGTCTCCACACCTGCCATCCATCAACTCATCTCCACTGCAGTATATCTACACTAGCTTTTCCACCACTCCTCGCCAGATTGTTGTCAAACCTCCGTTGACCATTATCATCTGCCAGCTCCAACCAGCCTGTTCTCCTAGCCACCCTCCAGCTCCAAGCTACCCCTGGCTTCCACTCAGCCCTCCATCGTCCTCTCCTCCCCACGCCAGCCATTCCCCGTGCCAGCAACCACCTCTACCCTAACCGGACCCCCTTTTTCCCATTCCCTAAAATAAATTCATTCTTCACTCCACCACTGTCTCGCTCTTGGGTTCCCCCTTGTGAGTCTGTCACAAAAATATGTTTCTCTATTTTTCTTATTTTTGTGAGGGGGATATATATTGTTTTTCGGCACTACCTTGTTCTCTATAGCTGATATAACATGAATTACTCCTATGTTGGATCAATAAAGTTCTTATTTTTGCCATCTGAGAAAACTAAATATATTATATTTGGTGCCTAAGTATATTAGTGCGTGCGTGAATGAATAAATGAGACGTAAAACGTAAATTTCCTTGTAGAAAGGCGCTTTATGAAAATAAGTCTTATTTACTTGTATTAGTTTACAGCGCAGTCTTGAACATCCAATATGGCGGCGACGTTGACGTACGGCTCAGCGCTCGATGGGGCGTCTACGTAGATATGTCTATGGTCCTAACAATCGCTACAAGTCGCTAAATGATGATGTCACCTTATTTGCATAATTTTCTCTTAGTATGTTGTCATTATGGAAGCTGTAAAACTAACGAAAAAAGTGGTTGAGAGATAAAAAGTGAAAAACACAGTATATGTTCAGAACTACTAATTCAATTAAACTTTTGTCAATTTGTTAGTTGGGTTTTTAGTTTCTATACTTTTGTCATACATGGTTCTTTAGTTTTGCCGTTTTCCATTAGGATCTGGACTCAGTTGGTGTTCTTCTCTGGTGTTCTTGTCTTGTTTTCTCTCCTCTGACCATGTCGGATTCAGTTCATTTCACTTTCTGTTTTACTTTGAAGGTCCATGTTTGTCTTGTTTTCTGCTTCTCTGGGTCTCATCTCCCTGAATGTTTGCACCTGTATCTCGTCAGCTGAATGAGGACATATTGTGTTTCCCTTCCTCCCTGCTTGTGTGTCTGTTTTTCTACCGGGCAGATTTTCATTCAGTTAGTTTTAAAGTTTACTTTATGTATCTTGTGAACCCCTTCTCACATTTTTCTGCAAGTGCAGTACTTTTTGTTTAATGAAGGACTTAATTTGAAACACTTGCTGCACCATACCCTGCATTTGGGTCCTCCTCACTCACACATGACACAATTATTTTCTTAAATATCACAATTCATTCATCTTCCTTTATCTGACTATAGGCCATGCATTACCATTGAATAATTGTAATAATTACATGAATTAGAATTATATATTTATAAAGTCCTGCTATGCATTTCTACTTGTAATTACAGTCATGTTGACTTCTAGGTAACTCTATTCAATTCAATTCAATTCAATGTTATTTGTATAGCGTCTAATACAACAGATGTTGTACTTCTGAATATTGAGGGGCTTATTTTGTAATATTTGTATCATTTAATATTTGTAATTTTTTTATTATGTTAAAGAGGTATCTTGGAGATGGACTTGTGTGTGTGTGCGTGTGTGTAATATAAATAAATGTGGAATAAAAGTGAACATAAAAACAAACACCTGGAGCAACATCTACCAGGTTTAAGTTCAACATGTCAGCGACATGATGGTTTATAAAAAGAGCATCTTATGGAGATGGAGCCTCTCTGAAGAAACATTGGACAGACTATCAACAATCCGTGACAAACTGTAGAGACTCATCTGGGCTCAGGAACACCTCGATAGATTTCTAAGAGCAGCGTCATCCACTAATGCAGGCCAAGGATCCATCATGTAAAGAAAAGGATATGTATAACCATTATCCAGAAACAGAACCACCTTTTTTGAACCTTTTAAAATAGATGGAGGGAAAGTGGAAAACGGTCATGTGGTCAGATTAATTCAAATGTATAATTCTTCTTGGAAACCATGGATGCTGTATCTTCTTAAGGGAAAACAACATCATCTGGCTTGTTATCAGCACTCAGTTCAAAATCCTGCATCTCTGGTGGTGTAGGGGTGCATTAATGGTCATAGAATAAACACCTGGCGCATCTGGAACAGAAACATCAATGCTGTTCCATCCATACGATGTCTTTTTTAGCAACAGCATGGCTTACTAATAGATAGCAGAAGACCCGTCCTCCAGAGCTACATTTGGATACGCTAGGAACTAAGAGTAAAACTGCCCTCTGAGAACAGAGAGCTCTGTTAGGAACATAAGGAACTATCAGGTCTTGCAAATTATGCATTATTATGCAATACTTACTGCAACTTTAAAAACCAGTGGTCCATATCCTACGTTTAGGGATGAGTTGATCTGGTCCAGTATTGTCGTACCAATAAGAGAGAATATTCTTTACATTAATACAATAGTATATAATGTTAGGGCTCTCCCTTTGGGAATATGTGTGTGTGTGTGTGTGTGTGTGTGTGTGTGTGTGTGTGTGTGTGTGTGTGTGTGTGTGTGTGTGTGTGTGTGCGTAAAGCCTGAATTATGGTTCTGCGTTAAATTGACGCAAAGCCTACGCCGTAGGGCACGCAGTGACGCGCACCCTACGGCGTAGCCTACGCCGTAGCCTGACGTGCACCTCCAAAAAATTGTAACTACGCGTCGAGGCGACGCAGACCCAACGCAGACTGAGAGGGCTGTGATTGGTTCGCTTGGTAGCAACGCATTTCCGGTTCCGGTTCGTGAAGCAGTCGTGAACTTTCAGTGCTCTTTTCTTCGTGTGTGTGTAATTTTTTTATTTATTTATTTTTTTTGCACAATAGTTGTCCTTATCTCTTTGATTCACTGTGACCGGAAAAGCCGGAAGATAAACAAAGTATCAACTACTGCTCTGGGGGGGTATTGCACCGTGGAGAAAGTGACGGAGTGACGGAGAAGTCCGAAGGGGTCACGATGGCGTCACGGCAACACGTTGGTTTAACGCAGAACCTTAATTCAGGCTTAAAGCAGCACAATGTAACTTTTAGCTTTTGTTGAGTTTGGCGGCTCCTTTGGACAAAAGCGGTAGTGCTTTACCAGTAGTGTGGAAGGGTTCCTACCATGCACCTCAAAGCTACATAGTGCCAGTGAAGGCGATACAGACCCCTCAGACCATGACAGAAGTTCATTAAACCTGTTGGAAGTTGATGTACCATCACAATGACTCTGGAAATATTAGATTAAGGTGGAAAAGTTACATTGTGCTGCTTTAAGTGTACACATAGTTCTCATTTCATTCTCCATATAATGAGATTTTGTTTTTGTAAACCTCTGGAGTAAATATACGGATTGATGCATGTACTATTGTAGAATGGAGAGACGTTCTGCAGTCTGTTTGTCCACGAATGACATTATTGACTTACAAATGAAATGATGTCTCAGATCCTCATTACCTTGAATTAAAAAAAAGAACTGCTGACTAGACCTAATGTTAATCTCTCCTTTTAGTAAGAAAAGAGTTGACAAATGATTCAGGTAAAATTATTTATACTGCTCTGTCCTTCAGTTATTCTCTGTTCATTCTCTTAGAAAGAGTTTTTAGTAACCGTGAATCAGCAATCGTAGAGAAAGAGTTTATAGTAAACATTAATCAGCAACAGCAGAGAAAATAGTTCATAGTACCCATGAATCAGCAATTATATTAACAGAAAACTCCTCAGTCATAAAAGTAGCTCTCTGATATGAGTAAGAATTATGACTAAAATTGATGTATAGTATAGAGATCTTGTTCCATGAGGTCCATAATGTGGTTATACTGACTCCCCCGGTCTGGCCCTCGGCAGGAGGGTCCCCCCTTATGAGCCTGGTCCTGCTCAAGGTTTCTTCCCTCCTAATGGGGAGTTTTTCCTTGCCACTGTTTGGCTTAAGGCTTTTCTTCCACTAGGGGAGTTTTTACCTGCCATTGTTTATATAATAATTGCTCGGGGGTTTATGTTTATGTTCATGTTCTGGATCTCTGGAAAGCGTCTAGAGATAACATCTGTTGTATTAGACGCTATATAAATAAAATTGAATTGAATTGAATTATACAAAGTGTGTACATATACATACAGTATATCTATCTATCTATCTATCTATCTATCTATCTATCTATCTATCTATCTATCTATCTATCTATCTGTCTGTCTGTCTGTCTGTCTGTCTGTCTGTCTGTCTGTCTGTCTGTCTGTCTGTCTGTCTGTCTGTCTGTCTGTCTGTCTGTCTGTCTGTCTGTCTGTCTGTCTGTCTGTCTGTCTGTCTGTCTGTCTGTCTGTATACTGTATATGTGTTTGTATGTAATATTAAAAAGCATTTTTGTAATAAAAAAATGGACTATATCTGACAACAGCGGATCCTGGGACAGGGTGTTGTGGGACAAAGCAAGCCAGATTTAGTTCTGTTAATGTTAGCTTTGGAAATTAAAAAGTAAAGGACAGTCATACAGTTGGAGCAATAAATCTATTATTGGAAGCAATGAAAGACCACGAGTCATCCAAGTGGCATGGTGCATGTAAAGAACATCATCCAGAGACAATCACCATCAAAGAAAATATGTGGGATGAGTGCAAACTCTTGCCGACTATTTTACTTCATTTTGATAGAAAATGTGCAGGTAAAAAGAACAAATTTTAGAATGTGATCCCTTTGACTTGTACCTAAAAATGGTGAGGCACCTCTACCTGGGCACAGCGCTTGCCTGCAAAAGCAATATTGCTAGGTAACATCAGATCAATATTTGTAGTAGAGTACAATAAACTTTGTGAAATATGTATTATGATTATTATAATTCCCTCCTTGAACCGCCAACTTATTGTGGTGGAGGGGTTTGTGTTGCCCGAATGATCCTAAGAGCTATTTTGTCTGGGGCCTTACAAGGACCATAACATATCAAGGACCGTTATGTTGCCCGGTTTGGCGTCCCCACCCTGGACCCAGGCCTGGGTCAGGGTTGGGTCTCGAAGGCTAGCGCCTGGTGGTGGTCTTTGCCCGTGGGACCCGGCCGGGCTCAGCCCGAAACGGCGACGTGGGCCCGCCTTCCCGTAGTCCCACCACCTGCAGGAAGGACCATGACAGGCTGGTGCAATGTGATCTGGGTAGCAGTCATGACGGGGTGACACGACGACCCAACTCCTGGACCAAACCCCTTGCAGTAGCCACATGGAATGTCACCTCACTGGGGGGGAAGGAGCCGGAGCTTGTGCGTGAGGTTGAGAGATACCGGCTAGAGATAGTCGGGCACACCGCCACACATAGCTTGGGCTCTGGAACCCAGCTCCTTTGAAAGGGGCTGGACCCTCCACTACTCTGGAGTTGCCCAGAGTGAGAGGCGGCGGGCTGGTGTGGGCTTGTTTATAGCCCCTCAGCTCAGCCACCATGTGTTGGAGTTTACCCCGGTGAACGAGAGGGTCGCTTCCCTGCGCCTTCAGGTCGGGAAAAGGCCTCTCACTGTTGTTTGTACCTACGGGCCGAACAGAAGTATGGAGTACCATGCTGCAGGTTCCGGTGTTGTGCATTCAGAGATGCTCTTCGCCACCAGCAGAGGATGCTGCACCATGTACAAAAGAGAAAAAAGAAAAGGGCGGCCAGCACAAGAAACTAGAGGAGCGATGGACAAAAATGATAGCTATGAGATACTTATAATAAATAAAAATGGAAATGGAGAAGAGAGGAAGGGAAGAGGAGAGGAGAAGAAAGGTGAGAGGCACGGCCCAGTGTATCATGTCGGTGCCCCCGTGCAGCATAGGCCTATAGCAGCATATCTACCATAAAGCTATATTTGAGACTAACTATTATAGTCTTGTTCTATAGCTGCAACTATGACTACTGACTCTAACACACTAGAGTTTACACTACCTAGAGATTTACCAACACCATCTAGACGTTTACTAAACACTAACTATAGGCTTTACTAAACAGTATGTCTTGGCTGAGCTGTCAACTGATCACCACCTGGTGGTGAGTTGGATGCACTGGCGGAGGAAGAAGTTGGACTGACCGGGCAGACCCAAACGTATTGTGAGGGTCTGTTGGGAACGTCTGGCTGAGCCCTCTGTCAGGCAAGTCTTATACTCTCATCTCCGAGAGAACTTTTCACAAATTCCGAGGGAAGCTGGGGACATTGAGGCCAAGTGGACCATATTCTCTGCCTCCATTGTCGACGCAGCAGCTCGAAATTGTGGACGCCAAGTCTTCGGTGCCTGTCACGACGGCAACCCCAGAACCTGGTGGTGGACACCAGAAGTAAGGGATGGCTTCAGGCTGAAGAAGGAGTCCTACCAAGCCATGTTGGCCTGTGACACTCCTGATGCAGTAGATAGGTACCGGCAGGCTAAGTAAGCCGCAGCTCGGGCAGTAAGTCAGACTTGTTCCCAGTGAATGTTGGACTTCGGCAGGGCTGCCCCTTTGTCAACGGTTCTGTTCATAATTTTTATGGACATGATTTCTAGGTGTAGCCAGGGACCAGAGGGTATCCAGTTTGAGAACCACAGGATTTCATCTCTGCTTTTTGCGGATGATGTCCTATTGGCTTCATCAGGCCGGGACCTTCAGCATATGCGGGGGCGGTTTGAAGCCTGGTGTAATGCGGTGGGGATGAGAATCAGCACCTCCAAAACCGAGGCCATGGTTCTCCACCGGGACAGGGTGGCATGCCTTCTCCGGGTGGGTGGAGAAGTCCTGCCTCAGGTGGAGGAGTTCAAGTATCTCAGGGTCTTGTTCACAAGCAAGGGAAAGATGGAACGTGAGATTGACAGATGGATTGGTGCTGAATCCGCAGTTATGTGGTCGATGTACCGGACCGTCTTGGTGAAGAAGGAGCTGAGTCGAAAGGCAAAGTTCTCGATTTACTGGTCAATTTACGCTCCCACCCTCATCAAGGGTCATGAAATTTGGGTAATGACCGAAAGGACAAGATCGTGGATACAAGTGGCCGAGATGAGTTTCCTCTGCAGGGTGGCTGGACGCTCCCTTAGAGATAGGAGCTCAGTCACTCGGGAAGAGCGCGGAGTCGAGCCGCTGCTCCTTCACATTAAGAGGAGTCAGTTGAAGTGGCTTGGGCATCTCTATCGGATGCCTCCTGGACGCCTCCCTAGAGAGGTGTTCCAGGCATGTCCCACTGGGAAGAGACCACGGGACACGCTGGAGAGACTATGTCTCTCGGCTGGCCCTGGGAACGTCTGGGACTCTCCTCGGAAGAACTGAAGGAAGTGTCTGGGGTGAAGGAAGTCTGGGGTGAGGGAAGTCTGGGCAACTCTGTTAAGACTACTGCCCCCGCGACCCGGTAACAAATAAGTAGTGGAAAATGAATGGATGGATGGATTATTATAATCACCCACTCATAGACCACTGTATATCAGATAGAACTTGCATTTGTATGCAGTTTACATTTAAGTAGTTATTTAGTTATTTTTACTAAAGGATTATTTTCTTGTAGACTGAAACTAATAATGACTCCTCAAAATAAATGGTGGATACACAAGCTTTTCACACACTACTACCGCATTCAGGCTTTGTGTGTCAACAGGAAATCTGTTACCAAAAAAAAGAGGTATGAACGGAAGTGTAGCTCATATTTAAATGAAGAAACTATGAATTTACAGAAGGATTAATACAGGATTGGTCAGTTTTACCTGATGCGTGCATGCGTGCGTGCATGTGCGCACTCCTGTGTGTCTGTGTATGTATATGTGTTTAACACAGACTCGTCCCCAAGTGTCTGATGGAATTTTAATTTTCTTAATGACTAAAGGGCGCAGGGGAGAAAATTTGATTCAAATCCATTAATGTATTTAAAATAGATAGCATCAGCTGCAAAAGCCCAGAGGAGGAGATGGAGACTGTGTTTCACAGTCTTTTACTCAATGAAACACAGAGCTTAAAGATCTCAGCATTCAATCACGATTCAGCTCCACAATCTTTCAGCATATTCTCTACACTTTCTCCAGTAAATGAGGGAAGTCTTGCTTCTCTTTCCACAGTGGAAATTCTAAGCAATGTTCACGTGAAATTATGCAGGGAAATGGTGTGGGAGGAATGTTCCTGTATACCTTGGCTGGGATATGAGATATGTGTTTTATGTCTCAGAAATTAAACCATAACCACTCCTCTCTATCAGCCTTCAAGGTTAAATAGAGATAAAAGCCTTTGAATGGTGGGTACTGGGCGTTCTGCATCAGGCCACCTCGAAGGACCATCCTTAATGCTGAAGATTCTCTACATTAAACCTTTTATCGCCGTATCTAGCCTCTGCTACTTTACTGTTAACTGCCAGGACCTTCATATGAGACAGCTCGCATGCTGGTGTGACCTTGGCTCCAAATGAAAGGAAATCACCCAAGCTGAGGGAGCGAAAAACACAACAAAGAACAAAGGCAGGAAAATAATCACAGAACTGGTGAGCATTGCGGATGTTAATAATGCGTCATGTCAGAGTGGGAGTGAGATAAGCTTTGTAAGTGTGTGTCGAGAAAGGAGACTGTTCATCAACTCTGGAGATTGTGACTCCCAGATAAAGGCTGCAAATATTGGTTTAGCCCATAAAATGTGTCTGAAAATGTCTTGTTAGAGATTTTTTTAACCCATACAGAACAATGGAAAAAGGATTACGATCACCTGCCTGGAAATGAATTTAGTCTACTGCCAAAAGAGCTCCGACTCACAAGGTGTGCACTTTTAAAGACCTCTGACACTCCACTGTACAAATCTGCCACCAAGACTGTGGCAAACCCTACAAGTTACAAGGTGAACTTTAGCAAAACCTGCAGTCTAAAATACAGAACACCCTGCCTGCTGGTCATGGTGGGCCAACTGTGCTAGCTTGGTTTAAATACCCAACATAAAATAAGACATGTGACCTCATAAAGCCATTGGCCCGGTTTCCCAGATCAGTTAAGTAGCTCTTAACAGCGAAAGACTTCTTTCAAACCATCTTAAGGAGCCTGTGAAAGAAGTCTTTCGCTGTTAAGAGCTACTTAACTGATCTGGGAAACCGGGCCATTGTTGTTAGTGGCTGTGGTTTCACCCACAGATGAAGGTTCACTTGATCTCAGTTGTGTCTTCAAAAAACTCTTTAAGCACCTCTTTTATCACCTCTTAAACTCAGTACAGTTAAGTTTAGACTACAGTAAGTTCTTCAAAACAAGGAGTCATTATTGTGGGACTACACATTGTTTTTTTGTTTTGTCTTTTTAATTAATAACTTTATTTAAGGGTCATGGTGTTACCTCTAAATTGAAGACCAACAGGAAAATACATATTCATAGAGTATAATTTATTCATCAGGGTCAGTATACAGTGCGAAAATGCTTGCACGTGGACACATACACATACAAGCATACGCCTTGTAATCATATATCATAATATTTCATCTAATGCTCTTAGTCTCTTTGCTAAATTGCCATATCATGCGAGTGCTATTATAGCTAGTCGAGGCTATTAGAATGCTCTTTCAGTGTAAATTATAATGCTCACAAGTGTCAGTCAATGCAAATAACTATGAATAAAGCACATTCCAGATCAAGTGCGTGGTTGGGTGGCTGAGATCAAATCATTACTAGCTTAGTTGCTCACTTACACTTGTCACGGTGCAGTTGGAGTAGGACCCAGATGCAGGAGAGCAGGAGGCAGGAGTTCCCAAAAAAGTGTTTTATTTAATCTAACAGAAAGCGCGGCTTTGCAGGATGGTAAAAACACTTAGAACAAGAATCAATAACTACTAAACACATTGAAAACATGGAGGGAGGAAACAGTACGGACCAGCAGGGAGCAGGGAAAGACAAGACCAGATAGACACAACGGTTAACGACACACAGGTGGAGACGATCAGGGCCGATGGGAAACAGGAACGTCAAACAAGATCTCAAACACAAAGACATGGGCTTCAAAATAAAGTGACCAAACCGTGACAACACTTCAATGACAGCAGGATTCTGTGGATGTCCTTTATTTCTTACATTGCATAAATAATATTTTATGTGTATGCGAAATTAGTTTTATATATATATAAAAAGGTTTTAATTGTTATGTTGCTGTTATGCCCCCAATCAACACAACATAAACAAAACTACATCTCATCTCCTGCTACAATCAAATGGGATTATTGAAAAATAACCTCAGGGTGAACTAATGCTAAAATACCAAACACAATGTCCTGTCTTTAAACCCAGTGCTGCCTTGCCTCTGGCTCTACTGTTTTTTTAAGAAGATAAAATCCTGTATTAACAACCTGCTTCATGTGAGGGATAAACCTCAGCTCAGAATAAAAAATGACGCCCAGATTTCTGACTGGATTAAATTGAATTAGTGATATCGATTGTCATTTCAACAAATGTTACCCTCTCTAAACCTCAGGACGAAAAACTAAAAGTTCAGTTTTGTCCTGGTTGAGCTGTAGAAATTTTTCTGCCATCCACAATACCTTGGATACAGTTAAAAAGGGCATCAATTGACCTTGTGTCGTCAGGAGACATACCAATATATAGTTGTGTGTCATCAGCGTAGCTGTGGAATTGGATGCCATGTCTCCTGATGATATCACTTAGTGGTACCATATATAGGTTAAAAAGCATGGGGCCTAAAATTGATCCTTGGGGCACACCACAGTTTATTTCACAGATCCCTGAGGAGCATGTATCCATATTTACCATACATTTGCAATCTGTGAGGTAGGATTCAAACCATTTGAGAGCAGTCTCAGAGACACCTAGCTGTGGTTTAAGTCTATTTAAACGAATTTGGTGATTACTTTATTGAAGGCTGCGCTTATAGGCTAATGCCGCTTTTGCACTAGTATCACCTTAGCTCGGTTCTACCCGTTTTGCGCTTTTGCATTAGGGCTGAGACGGGTAGAGCCGCTCCAAGCCGATACCTTTTTCTGTAACCATTTCAGTGAGGTTCTTTGCGGGCTGAGCAAGGACTATTTCTGAGGTCACCACCCTCCACGCCTCTGATTGGTCGGGGGGCGGGGCCGTCACCACCCTCCACGCCTCTGATTGGTCGGGGGAGGGGGGGCGTCAAACGTTTGAATCAGGAAGCGGGAGTCAGAGCGAGAGCGACCCGCGGCTCGCGGCGATTTTATTATAAAGCGCAAAACGTCTGTTTGGTGATCCAACTCTGAGGTGCAGATGTTCATAAACCTGGTGGCTGTCGAGAAAAAATTAAAAAACGATGTAGACGGGCTGTTTTTTTCTCAGCCGCTCCCGGCTCCAGCTGATTTCTCATCTGCGCCGACACAAACAAAGGTGCTGCGCAATCGAGTACGTTGAGTACGAGTACGTCGAGCACAGCCGCTTCACCCCACCCCCCCCCACGTCTCCCCTGGCAGTGCGAAAACACACGTGTGGAGCCGTGTAAAGCCGCGCCGAGCCGAGTCGGGCCAAGTAAGTCCTAGTGCGAAAGTGCCATAACAGGCTGACAACTGCCACAGTGGCAACCATTGCACTTGGGTTCACAAGCTGTGCCAATGCTGTCCAACTTCCACCACTTAAGAAAGCGATTAGTTGCTGAAATACAGGCCTTCTTACAGTAGCTTGGTCGAAAATTGGGCTTTCCAAAGGGGGGTGCTCCAACACATCTCTACCGAGTTCCTCATACTTAACACCAGCTGCTCGCAACTGTGAGGCAAAGTACATTTTGGACATGTAGGCTGATACAGTTAGCTTCTAAAAAAGTTCAGAATTTGTGCCTCCAATGACCTTATGCTGCGTTCCATTTACCTCGGAAGTCGGAACTCGGAACTGGGAATGCCGTCACAGCCGAGTTATCAGCTTTCCAGTTACAAAGTCGGAAAACAAGATGGCCACGTCCACGAAAGCTGTTCTAGCGCCGGCCAACATAACATAGCCAACATAATAGTCCTGTTTTCAACCCTGAATTCACTCTTCTCTTCATAGAGGGTAGTAATCATCAGAGGCATGGCTCATATCTGACTTCACATAACATTTGCTTTATTTTTTAGCAAAATTTTCATTTCAAGTTAACATCTTTGATTTTTGGGATGAAGTCGTCCTCTCTTCCTTGGCTTGCCTCTTTTATTGTTCACGTATCCGTGGGGCTGACACCAAACGTTGCTTCGGGACCGTGGAGTGGGATTCTCTGCACCAGAAGTGGGGTGGTAGGAATTTTTAGGACCAAAACTAGACAGAAGTGCTACGAATTATTACAGGAGCTCTCTTCTACTTACTGTTTACAGCCGGGGAAGCCATGTTGGAATGTTAACTCGGGGGTGGTGAAGATTCTCCGACTTTCCGAGTAGGAAATCCCACTTCGAGGGGGCGTTCTAGTAGAAAATTCCGACTTGGAACTCGGAAATTCCGACTTCCGAGGACAAATGGAACGCGGCATTACCCAGTGGGTCATTCTACAGGGCGAGATCCCTGACTGTCTTGACCCTCTCAGGTACCAGTTGCCCTTCCCTGTGTCTTATGACCTCTTGATCTTACCAGTGGAACCTCTGAGAAAAACTTCCAGAGCTGTCACTGTGGCACATGCTTGTAAGCATCTACAATACTATCAAGTCCATAGCAAACCATTTGGTGCAATCTGAGCATGCCTTTTGGGGTCTTTACTCTAATCTTCAGGAGATAATGCTTTGTTTGAACCTGGCTCTACCCAATTCCATATCTTCACTCCTGAGGCTTAAGTGGTTCTTTGTCTCTTTGTGGGTTATGTAATTTGTGTCAGAAGCCAGGCCAATAAAAGTTCTAACCTTAACCTGTTCTAACTAATGTTCTAACCTTATGCCAAGCATGACCCTTGACCTCTAGAAGTATCATTATTGCTGGTAGCTCATGTAATCCAGGCTCCATTAAAAGGCTGGGCTGATCTGCTCCAGTGTTAAAGGATCTGAATTCTACATTGGAGAACAGATCCCACACTGTTTTGACAATTCAGGAGTTTCCTAAAGAATTCCTGTTGCTCTTCTGTATACTTCCTACTACCCTCACACTCTTCATGACCAAACATGTCCTTCATCTGGACTATGTTGCCCTTCTTTTCACGTGGCTTTGGGCCACAGGTATTAATGGCGTTCAGGATAGCTTCCACCCTTAAAATCTCTTACACAGGAAAACAAGTTTGGAGAAAGAACGGTTGAGATGTTTCCCACATGCTCCCAAACGTCTCATGTAGACTCTTTTCTGGTTGCTTTACCTCTTGAAACTACCAACAGAAGTATTGTCACGGTTCAGACAGACGACCAGAGGACCACAATTGCGTCACACAAGAAGGTTTATTAATCCTTCAGGGGAAAGGGAAGTTGGGAGTGAATGAGGGCTTCAGGGGGTCCAGGGGGTCCAGGGTGTTCAGGGGGTCCAGGGTGTTCAGGGGGTCCAGGGTGTTCAGGGGGTCTGGGGGTCTGTGTGTGTGTGTTCCCCCGGCAGCGATCACGGGAGCTGGAGGATCCGGGCAGTCCTGGGGGAAACACACACACAACAGAACAGGTGAAAACGGAGCAGTAGTGCAGTCGAGGGCAAAGCAGAAAACGTAGTCGGGGGCAGAAGGCAGGTCAACATTACCGGGGCAGGAGATCAGAGTTGGGGTGGAATCCAAGTCCGGGTCACAGATGGGAGTCAGAGAGACAAGCAGACAGGCAGGGTTCCGCTGCAGGTTTGCAGACGATCTGACAAGGGAGAGCTGAAAGACAGGGCTTTAAATACTGGGAGAGGTTAAGTGGAGAATGCAGTACAGCTGGCAGGTAAAGCAGAGCAGAGTGGGGGCAGGTGGAGCTAATTGGATAGGGTCAACAGGTGGAGTGACAGGGCTCATGACAAGTATAGCTTCTTCCTGTACTTGTGGTCACTACAGACTACTAATTCAATTCACTCACTCACTCATCTTCTCCCGCTTTTCCGTTACCGGGTCGCGGGGGCAGCAGCCTCAGCAGGGATGCCCAGACTTCCCTCACCCCAGACACCTCCTCCAGCTCTTCCGGGGGGAGTCCGAGGCGTTCCCAGGCCAGCCGAGAGACATAGTCTCTCCAGCGTGTCCTGGGTCTTCCCCGGGGTCTCCTCCCGGTGGGACATGCCTGGAACACCTCCCTAGGGAGGCGTCCAGGAGGCATCCGGTACAGATGCCCAAGCCACCTCAGCTGACTCCTCTCAATGTGGAGGAGTAGCGGCTCGACTCCGAGCTCCTCCCGGGTGACCGAACTCCTCACCCTATCTCTAAGGGAGCGTCCAGCCACCCTGCGGAGGAAACTCATCTCGGCCGCTTGTATCCGCGATCTTGTCCTTTCGGTCACTACCCAAAGTTCATGACCATAGGTGAGGGTAGGGGCGTAGATTGACCGGTAAATCGAGAGCTTCGCCTTTCGACTCAGCTCCCTCTTCACCACGACGGTCCAGTACATCGACCGCATTACTGCGGACGCTGCACCGATCCGCCTGTCAATCTCACGCTCCATTGTTCCCTCACTCGTGAACAAGATCCCGAGATACTTGAACTCCTCCACCTGAGGCAGGACTTCTCCACCCACCCGGAGAAGGCATGCCACCCTTTTCCGGTCGAGAACCATGGCCTCGGTCTTGGAGGTGCTGATTCTCATCCCTGCCGCGTCGCACTCGGCCGCAAACCGCCCCAGCACATGCTGGAGGTCCCGGTCTGATGAAGCCAACAGGACAACATCATCTGCAAAAAGCAGAGATGAAATCCTGAGGTTCCCAAACCGGATCCCCTCCGGCCCCTGGCTGCGCCTAGAAATCCTGTCCATAAAAATTATGAACAGGACCGGTGACAAAGGGCAGCCCTGCCGGAGTCCAACATGCACCGGGAACAAGTCTGACTTACTGCCGGCAATGCGAACCAGACTCCTGCTTCGATCATACAGAGACCGGACAGCCCTTAGTAGAGGGCCCCGGACTCCATACTCACTCAGCACCCCCCACAGAATGGCACGAGGGACACGGTCAAATGCCTTCTCCAGATCCACAAAACACATGTAGACTGGTTGGGCAAATTCCCATGAACCCTCGAGCACCCTGCGGAGGGTATAGAGCTGGTCCAGTGTTCCACGACCGGGACGAAAACCGCATTGTTCCTCCTGAATCCGAGGTTCGACTATCGGCCGTAATCTCCTCTCCAGTACCCTGGCGTAGACTTTCCCCGGGAGGCTGAGAAGTGTGATCCCCCTGTAGTTGGAACACACTCTCCGGTCCCCCTTTTTGAACAGAGGGACCACCACCCCGGTTTGCCACCCCAGCGGTACTGTCCCCTTCCTCCATGCAATGTCGCACAGGCGTGTCAGCCAAGACAGCCCTACGACATCCAGAGACTTGAGGTACTCAGGGCGAATCTCATCCACCCCCGGTGCCCGGCCACCGAGGAGCTTACGAACCACCTCGGTGACCTCGGCTTGGGTGATGGATGAGCACGCCTCCGAGCCCCAACCCTCTGCTTCCTCAGTGGAAGGCATGTCAGTCGGGTTAAGGAGATCCTCAAAGTATTCCTTCCACCGTCCGACAATGTCCCCAGTCGAGGTCAACAGCTCCCCACCAGCACCATAAATGGTGCCGGCAGAGTACTGCTTCCCCCTTCTGAGGCGCCGAACGGTCCTCCAGAATTTCCTCGAGGCCGACCGAAAGTCCTCCTCCATGGCCTCCCCGAACTCCTCCCAGACCCGAGTTTTTGCCTCCAAGACTGCCCGAGCCGCGGCCCGCTTGGCCTGCCGGTACCTATCTACTGCGTCAGGAGTCCCACCGGCCAACATAGCCCGGTAGGACTCCTTCTTCAGTCTGACGGCATCCTGTACTTCCGGTGTCCACCACCGGGTTCTAGGATTGCCGCCACGACAGGCACCGGAGACCTTGCGTCCGCAGCTTCGAGCCGCCGCGTTGACAATGGAGGCAGAGAACATGGTCCACTCGGACTCGATGTCCCCCGCCTCCCCCGGGATCCGAGAGAAGCTCTCCCGGAGGTGGGAGTTGAAGATGTCCCTGACAGAGGGCTCAGCCAGACGTTCCCAACAGACCCTTACAATCCGTTTGGGTCTGCCCGGTCTGTCCAACCTCCTCCTCCGCCAGCGCATCCAACTCACCACCAGGTGGTGATCAGTTGACAGCTCAGCCCCTCTCTTCACCCGAGTGTCCAAGACATGCGGCCGAAGGTCAGATGAAACGACAACAAAGTCGATCATTGACCTCCGGCCTAGGGTGTCCTGGTGCCACGTGCACTGATGGACACCCTTATGCCTGAACATGGTGTTCGTGATGGACAAACTGTGACTCGCACAGAAGTCCAACAACAAAACACCACTCGGGTTCAGATCGGGGAGGCCGTTCCTCCCAATCACGCCTCTCCAGGTATCACTGTCATTGCCCACGTGGGCGTTGAAGTCCCCCAGTAGAACAATGGAGTCCCCAGTTGGAGCACTATCAAGTACCCCTCCCAGGGACTCCAAGAAGGCCGGGTACTCCCCACTGCTGTTCGGCCCGTAGGCACAAACAACAGTGAGAGACCTATCCCCGACCCGAAGGCGCAGGGAAGCGACCCTCTCGTTCACCGGGGTGAACTCCAACACATGGCGGCTGAGCTGGGGGGCTATAACCAAGCCCACACCAGCCCGCCGCCTCTCACCATGGGCAACTCCAGAGTAGTGGAGGGTCCAGCCCCTTTCAAGGAGCTGGGTTCCAGAGCCCAAGCTATGTGTGGAGGTGAGCCCGACTATCTCTAGCCGGTATCTCTCAACCTCACGCACAAGCTCCGGCTCCTTCCCCCCCAGCGAGGTGACATTCCATGTCCCCACTGTGAGGGTTGATGTCCAGGGATTGGGTCGTCGAGGCACCCCGCCACGACTGCTACCCAGCCCACAATGCACCGGCCTGCCATGGTCCTTCCTGCGGGTGGTGGGCCTACTGGAAGTTCAATTCAATTCAATTCAATTTTATTTATATAGCGTCTAATACAACAGAGTTGTCTCTAGACGCTTTCCAGAGACCCATACCCAGAACATGACCCCCGAGCAGTTATTACATAAACAATGGCAGGTAAAAACTCCCATAGTGGGAGAAAAACCTTAAGCCAAACAGTGGCAAGGAAAAACTCCCCTTTAGGAGGGAAGAAACCTTGAGCAGGACCAGGCTCGTAAGGGGGGACCCTCCTGCCGAGGGCCAGACTGGTGGGTCAGGGACGGCAACAGCACAGCAGGCAGGTGGAAGCAGCAACGGGACGACCAGGGGTGGGGACCGCAGGCCAGCACGCAGCTCCCGAAGCTCCGGCCCAATCATCAGGTCCCAGGTTGGGGTGCAGGGTCGGGGAAGGGTTGAAAAGGGGCAGGGCCAAGGAGAGGAGTATTGAGGGACGAACCTTCTCCCCCGCCCAAAAGGGGCCGTTACCCTGCCCCCCTCACTCCCACACTGCAGGTTCCGGTGTCCGGCAAAGGATGCTGCAACATGGACAAAAGAGAGAAAAGGGAGGAGAAGGGGGGGCCAGCACAATAAACTACAGGAGCTACTCTGACACACTAAAGTTTACACTACCTAGAGATTTACCAACACCAGCTAGAGGTTTACTAAACACTAACTATAGGCTTTACTAAACAGAAATGTTTTAAGTTTAGTTTTAAAGGTGGAGGTGGTGTCAGCCTCCTTAACCCAGATTGGAAGTTGGTTCCATAGTAGTGGTGCCTGATAGCAGAACGCCCGCCCTCCAAATCTACATTTGGATACTCTAGGAACTACGAGTAAACCTGCACTCTGAGAACGGAGAGCTCTGACAGGAACATAAGGCACTATCAGGTCTTGCAAATAATGCGGAGCTAAACCGTTTTGGGCTTTATACGCAAGTAACAAAATTTTAAATTGGATTCTGAATTTTACGGGTAACCAATGGAGCGATGCTAACACTGGAGAGACGTGGTCTCTCCTGCTGATTCCTGTCAGCACTCGTGCTGCTGCATTCTGGATCAGCTGGAGCCTATTCAGCAAATTACTTGGACATCCTGCTAACAACACATTACAGTAATCTAGTCTAGAAGATACAAACGCATGAACTAGTTTTTCTGCATCACTCTGCGAGAGGATTTTCCTAATCTTTGCAATATTACCGAGATGGAAAAAGGCTATTTTACAGACCTGATTGACATATGGTTTAAACGACAAATCCTGATCGAAAATAACACCAAGGTTTCTCACAGTTGCACTGGAAACCATCGCAACACCATCTAATCCCTTCCTAAGATGCTCTGGACCAAGAATGATAACCTCTGTTTTATCTGAATTTAGAAGCAAGAAATTTCTGGACATCCAGTCCTTGACGTCCCTAAGACATGCCTGAAGTTTAACTAACGGTTCTGTTTCATCCGGCTTCATAGACAAGTAGAGCTGCGTATCATCAGCATAACAATGAAAGTGTATGCCGTGATTCTGGATTATACTTCCCAATGGCTGCATGTATAAACTGAACAAGATTATCCACTGTGATTATTTCCTGACTTTGTTGACATACTTCAGGCCTGCTTGGCTCCTCCTTCTTTAATTGTCCAAGCTGCTTGGATATGCTTTCTTGTTCTTTGAGAAAGAAGCCCAGTGACTGTCAAACTGGTTTTCCCCTGTCACAGTATTGCTCCTGTCAGCAGCATAGACAAGCTGAGCAATTATTACATAAACAATGGCAGGTAAAACTTCCCCTAGTGGGAGAAAAGCCTTAAACCAAACAGTGGCAAGAAAAACTCCCCTTTAGGAGGGAAGAAACCTTGAGCAGGACCAGGCTCATAAGGGGGGACCCTCCTGCCGAAGGAATGAATGCACTACTGTATGTGAGTTCAATTATGAGTACATTTAATTCAGACCAGTATTATGCATATTGAAATTATTTTGAGAACTGCTTTTTATTTTATCTAAAGAGCACCCAGCTCTGTTTTTGGTAAGCTCCTGTACTGGCGAGTCTCTTTGTCACTCCAGCATCAAAACTTGAAATGCACATTTGGCCAGTTCGCATGCAAAAGATAATTGAAAATGTTACTATCTGGAGCCATGTTGCCAAGTCTTTCTTTTAGAGTGCTATTATATTATTTCAGTCTTATATTGCAGTCACCAAGAGCTTAAAGAGCATATTGCAGGTTGGAGACCCCTGTGAATCAATGTGTAGCAAAATAATGTAGGAACTGAATTTTCATTGAAATACGCATACATATATACTACAGTGACCTCCGGAGTTGTTTTTGAGTATTTTACTTCCGCATCTGAAAAAGTTGAACCGGAAGTGACGTAGCGGGAGGGAGCGCAGTGAATTTCAACAATAGGAAAAATAATGGATCTTAATGTTAGTTGTGACACTGAAGAGGTTGTGAATGTGTATTCACACCAATATGACAGGCCACAGCCTTATAATTACGAACCCGTTAGGCCCCCCACATTCTTTTGATTGACAGCTGAAACTCGCTTTTTAAAAGGCTGATGTATGGGTCCGCGTTACACCAACGCAGACCCTACGGCGTAGGGTACGCGGCGTAGGGTACGCGGGCTGCAGCCCTGCTGCAGCCCTGCTGCGCGTCGCCGCATACCCTACGGCGTAGGCTCTGCGTCGGTGTAACGCAGTAAACGGCTGTCCAGAGCAGAGACCATTTATTTAATAAATAGCTTGGAGGACAGATGGTGGATCATCTGTAGTTCTGGGTCGCACGTTAGACGTCAGACTCAGAGCAGATTTGTTGTTGTTTTGGAGCATAATGTGACGTTCGAAAACGCAAAACTGCTCTCTGTCTCTGTCTACACGCATCTACATAAACGGAGTTTTCAAAAATCTTCACTTTGCCCAGAGTTTTTTTTAAACATTCGTTTATTTGCATTTTCATGTGGATGACAGGTCCAAACGTAGGAAAATATCTTCGGTTTAGCAGATACCCGGCTGCGTGTGTACGGGTCTGTGCAGTCAGATGGGGCAGAGCTGTGGAGACGTCTCCCTCCTGCTGCGTCATATGACGCGGTGTTCGAAAAAAAAAAGCGTTTGTAGGAGCTTGGCTAAAATCTCCTCTGAATACGTGCCCTTATGTCTTGTAAAACATATTAAATCCTACATTAACTTCTCACATAGTCATTTTCACATAAGGTCAGGTATAATTTTTCTAACCTGCAATATGCTCTTTAAAATGTGTTTATACATACAGTACAGTAGGTATTAGATATTTTTTTCCACAACACAAGTGACTCCTTTTTTAGGGTTCCTGGGTTTTTCTCTTCACTAGATTTTATTACAAGAATGGCTTAATGGCCCCAGTGTCCCCAAGGCCACTCACATCCTGAAGCACATTTTCTAGGGTCTGAATCAACTCCAATGTTTTCCATGGCTGATGACTCTTCACATTTGTCCATTCATTGTTTGCTACTATTTAAATCTGGGTACAGTGAGCAAAATAACCAGTCAAAATCTCTGTCTGGCATGTTCAAACTTGGCCAATAAAGCTGATTCTGATTCTGATTCTGATGTGGTAATTTTTGTAATTCCTCCAAAATTTCAATGGCAATGGATGATGGGTGGCCGTAACAACTTCCTAGTGCATGTGTAACAAGGTTACAATTTACAGTTTATTTTTGTTGATGAAACTCCACCAAATCTTTAATTTATTATATTCAGTCAATGTTACTGTTCCATTCCAACTGTGTGTATACCTGTACTGTCACTTTAAGGGCGAGCTGCATTCCAGAGCTCATGACGTCACACAGCTGTGTCTGCTCCTCAGTTTTGCTGGATTCTCTGAGAGCAGGATTCCATGCGGTTTGCAGAGCGGGTGTTAATGGAGACTACATGTTCACACTGTTGTTTGTTTATTTTGTGACTGTACAGCGCCACCTTACCACCACCAGTAAAGAGCAACCAACTGCTACCTGTGGTCCGACTGTCTTCTTCTGACCAACCAGAACACAACGCAGAGGCTATCAGGGGTTAACGGATGTGCAGCCAGCCAGTTAGACTGTGTAGTAGAGCTAGGCACACCCGTTACAATGGTGCCGTGACC
Source organism: Cololabis saira (assembly GCF_033807715.1). Taxonomy (NCBI): domain Eukaryota; kingdom Metazoa; phylum Chordata; class Actinopteri; order Beloniformes; family Belonidae; genus Cololabis; species Cololabis saira. Next base: position 3,269,886 of record NC_084589.1, read on the forward strand.
TTTCAAGGATGGGACTACAGATCGACGTCAGCTCGTTCACCGTGGGAGGCTGCTTGCATTTACTGTTGAGGTGTTGAGGTATATTTTTTTTGGTTTTTCCTTTTTTTTTCCCGATTGTGCCAGTTTCTCGGGAGACTTGTTTTTTCGTGGACTGAGTTAATGTTCACGAAAGAATACTTGTAGTGAACTCCATGGACAAGTGGTCTCTTTATTATTTCTTTGGATTGAGAGCGTGATTAGGACCATAGAGAAGAAATTAATCTTGTTTATATGGTGTATGAGGTTTGCCAGTTTGGTTCTTTTCTACTTTTTTTTCTCTCCCCCTTTTCTCTCGGAGTATATGCTGTGTGTGTAATGAAAAAGGAAAATGGCGGAGGGTAAAACATTTACGGTTGAAGGTGGTGATGTGGGTGAATTTGGTGTACCTTCTTTGATCCAGTTAGGTTTGGGGAGGGGTTTCAGTCGACCCTCTGAGGCCGTAGCATTGATGACCCCAGCCGTGAGGTCAGTATGATGTTCATCAAGAACTGTCCTGACCCATCTCTTGCGAGTGTTTTCAAGTTTAAGTCTGCAGAAAAATGGTCAGCCTGTGATATTCAGGAGAGGCTCGATGAGCACATGCAGGAGACAAGGAACAGGGCAGTTAAGTCATTCAGGACCAACACATCAGAACAGAGGGTCCAATCGCAGTGTCAGGTGCCCGTAGTTGACAATACCAATACATCTGTCTTGAATAATGCACCTGTTTTGAACACCGCTGTGCCACAGATGTTGTCTCCAGCACCTCCTGCTGCCGCTGGTGTTGACAATGACTGCATGAAGAGTTTGGTGAACCTGTTGGGCCAGTTGGTCACACAGCAGACACAAGTGCCAGCTGGCTTCAACACTCAACCTGCAACTCAAAAGGTGTGCAGGGTTTGTGCGTCTCCTGGCCATTCCACAGTGGCTCACTGCAGACGAGAGAACAGATGTCTTAAGTGCCTATGTCCCGGTCACTGGAAGAAGGATTGCCCTCAGCAGGTCGGTCCGCGTCGCTTTCAGACTACCGATGGCGTTGGCAGTCAGAGCCAGCATTTAAACTTGTGAACCCACACCCGGGGAGGGTCGGTGTGGGTGACATAGATGACTCCCTCTCTAAAACATGTGACCTGGCTCAACTGTATAGAGACAGCTGCGCCACGGCGCCTCAAGGGTCCCGAATAGTTGTTCAAGCCACCCAGAAAATCCAAGCTTTTGGGGAGTTGTCCTATGCTCCAGTTCTTGTCAGTCACTCCGTGCAGCTCAAGGGCATGATGAACTCTGGGTCAATGGCGTGTAGTATCAGCGAGCGTGCAGTGGAGGGACTCAGATCTGCTGGTGTTCTGCCTGAGAAGCAGCACCCTGCCGAAAGAATTGTTTTGATTGGTTGTGGTGGTTTGCAAACTCAAGCTGAGGGCTTTTATGACTTGGAGGTGCTGATCTATGGTGTTCGCTGTGTCGTGCCTACTTTGGTTGTACCTGGTCAGCGTGACGATCTCATATTGGGTTCTAACCTTATCAAACATGTTACTCATGTCCTGAAGGGTGGTGATGACTACTGGGCCATTGCGTCTGGACATGGACGTCAGTGTGACCCTGAAGTTGAGCACTTTCTGTCAATGTTTACGAACGTTGAACGCTGGAAGGGGGAAAGCTTCCCTGAGGAAATAGGCACTGTCAAGCTCACCCAAGCGGTGACATTCTTACCCAGACATGAATACTTAGTTTGGGGCAGACTCCCTGCAAATGTGCCTTTGTCGCCGGGCAGTACCGTGATTGTGGAGCCGACTGGATCCAGGGCCGTACCACGTGGTGTCTTAGTGGGTCGTCTCGTCACACCTTTTTGGGGTGATAGATGGGTGCCGATGATAGTTGTGAACCCATCTGACAAACCCATCACACTGAAGCGGAACAGCAAAATGGCTGATGTGTCTCCGTGCTTGGCGATTGAGGATCTTGATGCTTTCCAAGGTCTGCAGGTGGTTGGTGGAGATCGGGAACCTGCTTCAGAGAAGCAGCAGTATGGCGTTTCGTCCACTACCTGTCCTGCCGTTCCGTCGGCTGAAGGTCTGTCAGCGTTGGGCCTTGTTGACATAGACTTGGATTCATGCCGGGTTAGCGAGACCTGTAAGTCTCAGCTGATACAGATGCTGACTGAGTATCAGGACATCTTCTCCAAGCATTCATTGGACTGTGGTGAGGTTGAAGGGTACACACACTGGATTCATCTCACGGACGATCACCCTTTTCGCTTGCCATACCGGAGAGTTCCCCCAGCTCACTATCAGCAGTTGAGGCAGGTTCTAACAGACATGGAGGAGAAGGGGGTTATCAGGAAGTCCATGAGTGAATATGCTTCACCTTTGGTGATGGTGTGGAAGAAAGACGGTGGACTACGGATTTGCACTGACTTCAGGTGGTTGAATGCCCGGACATTGAAGGATGCCCATCCCTTGCCTCATCAGTCTGACTCCTTGGCTGCCCTTGGTGGCAACTGCCTCTTTAGTAGGGGTGTAACGGTATTTGTATTCGTCCCGTCCCGTCACGGTTCGGGGGTCACGGTTCGGTTCACGCAGTCATACGGCGAATACGTCTGACTGAGTTAAAAAAAAAAAAAAAAAAAAAAAAAAAAATCAATCATCGTTTTTTTTCCCCCTTATAAATATCAACAGTCACGTTCCATTACAGACCTAAATGTGTGCTAGTCTGTGCATATCAATAAATATATGTGCAATTCATATATCATCATAAATTGTAGGCTATAATAACGATAAAATGTTCTAATTCTTAATTTACAACTGTCCTGAACGCATCAGGGCCGTGTGCCAACGCGGATTGGCTGTAAAGCCTGATTTATGGTTCTGCGTTAAATCGACGCAGAGCATACGCCGTAGGGTACGGCGCAGTCTACGGCGAGGTTATGCGGCGACGTGCAACCTCCGCCGTAGGCGCTGCGTTGGTGTAACGCGGTACCATAAATCAGCCTTAACAGTCACAGTGAAGGAGATTAGCGCTAAAGTTTAAAAGAGGACTAAATTTGTACAAAGTTTTGAATGTTACCCCGTTTTCCACGTTACCTGGATTATTTTGGGTTATGGAAGAGTCAACTACCGTTGGTGAGTGAGTGTAACCTTCATAAATAATTTATTTATCAGTTTCTTGACCAGCTGCCTATTTTAATGAGCTTGTGTTGTTGTGAACGAGACCGCCGAGTCTATTCTCTGTTATAGAGCTCAGAAATTATGTTATAGACCGCTGTGTCTATATCTATCTAAATAGATTGTGTAATTTAGACCAGTTATGTTTTTTTTGTATTTAAATTGTATCAAAGAATGAACTGAGTCAGTCCGTGACTACCTGAGTTTTCAGAGCCATGTGATTGACAGCTGTCAGGCCTGTGTGTGTGTGTGTGTGTGTGTGTGTGTGTGTGTGTGTGTGTGTGTGTGTGTGTGTGTGTGTGTGTGTGTGTGTGTGTGTGTGTGTGTGTGTGTGTGTGTGTGTGTGTGTGTGTGTGTGTTCTTCTGAACAAGTTTGTGACTTTACTCTGCTTTCTGCAGCATAGGCCTATAGGCTTGGCTCAAGTGAGAATAAATGTAGTTTGATGGGTAGGATGAGGTTGTTGAACGTTAAAATGACTATCATAAGGCCCATGGAGAATGCTCCGCCCCCAGACGGCTCTGCCCATATGCAGCAGTAGAGGAGCCCGGGTTCAAGTATTTATTAAAAGTTTCGAGCCTCGTTACAATGTCCCATCCCGCGCTCACATAAACCAGTCCGTGGTAAAATTAAAAACACTAATGCACAAGTTAAATGTTTTATTCTATTTATTTTACACTTTAATTAGAGATGCTTTTTAGTTTTGTAGCCAATTGAACAAACTTTAACTTTCAAATGCTATGATCAAAATAAAGGAAGAAAAAACTCGTCTTATACATTTGGGACTTTTTGTATTTTTTTTCCCGTTGTACCGAACCCGTACCGAACCCGTACCGAACCGTGACCCCTGTACCGAGGTACGTACCGAACCGTGACTTGTGTGTACCGTGACACCCCTACTCTTTAGTACTATGGATCTCACTTCTGGTTTTTTCAACATCCCGATGCATGAAGACGACAAGAAGTATATGGCTTTCACGACTCCCCTTGGACTGTATGAGTACAATCGCATGCCACAGGGTTTGTGTAATAGTCCGGCATCCTTTATGAGGATGATGCTTGGGATTTTTGGAGACATGAATTTCACGAAGCTTCTGTGCTACCTTGATGATCTTCTTATTGTTGCACCATCAGAAGTTGAGGCCATGTCCCGACTCTCCACAGTATTTCAGAGATTGAAACTGAACTTGAAACTGGCCCCCAAGAAGTGCCATCTGCTGCAAGAGCAAGTTGGGTTTCTTGGTCATGTTATCAATAGTCGAGGCGTGTCTGTTGATTCTACAAAGGTGGAGGTGATCTCCAGCGTGAAAGTTCAGGACCTCATGGAGGAAGATGGGTGCACGCCTTCTGTTCGCAGAATTAAATCATTCCTCGGCATGGTCCAGTATTATCAACATTTCTTGCCGAACTGTTCCTCTGTTGCAAAACCCTTGTTTGCACTTACAGCGGGGCAGAAGAGACGGGGAAAGTCTGCTAAAGAGAGGAAGTCCCAAGGTGTCTTTCGTAAACTTACCCCCGCAGATTGGTCAGTGGAATGTGGTAATGCTTTTGACCGATTGAAGACCATGCTGTTGGAGTGTGTGGTGCTTGCTCATCCTGACTTTGACGAGCCATTTATCCTGGCAGTAGATGCATCATTGGATGGACTAGGGGCAGTACTCTCCCAAGTGCCCAAAGGCGAAGTCAAGGCCAGACCTGTTGCATTTGTGAGTAAGACACTCAGTGGGTCGCAGCAGAAGTATCCAGCCTACAGACTTGAGTTTATGGCTCTGAAGTGGAGCGTATGTGAGAAGTTTGGCCACTGGCTGAAGGGCCGTCAATTTACCATCTGGACAGATAACAATCCTCTCACTTACCTTCTGACGAAACCGAAGCTCGACGCGTGTGAGATTCGCTGGGTGTCGAAACTTGCTTCCTACTCCTTTGACCTGAAACACCTGCCTGGGAGAAGGAATGTGGTGGCAGATGCCTTGAGTCGAGACCCCTTTGTGAAGCCTATTGGCAGGAGGTTATTGGAGGAGCCTTACCCCACTCTGACTCAGGAGGCCAGTGGGGTGGAAGAAGATTCTGTGCAGGATGTCTTCAGGGTCAGCTGTCAGCGTCAGGTACTGGCATCAGTGAACCAATCTGTACAAAGGGGTGTGTGTCATGCAGCAGAGGTCAGGGCTGTTTGTCAGGCTCACAGTGATTGGGTTGACGCAGCAGAGTCTAGGGCTCTCTGTTTAGTCCAACATGTCCAGCACCTATCTAGCGGTCAAGAGGGATTGCCCATGTTCTCTGCCCATGAGTTACAGTTGGGTCAACGACAAGACTCCACTATCTCTACAGTGTTGGCCTTTGTAAATGCCAAGAGGCGGCCATCCAGGCGAGAAAAGCATGGGGCCGACTCAAAGGTCCTCAGATTGTTCAAGCAATGGGAGAAGTTGGAAGTTCGTGATGATGTTTTGTACAGAGTGGTGAAGGATCCTGTATCCAAGCGAAATAGATTCCAATATGTGCTGCCTCAGAGTCTGAGAGACACAGCATTGTCAGGCATCCATGATCTGGCGGGTCATCAGGGCCAGGACCGTACTCTCTCACTTGCAAGACAGCGTTTCTATTGGCCCGATATGGAGAAGGATATACGGACATATGTCAGATGTTTCAGAGATGTGTATTTGGGAAGTCTCCGGAACCAGCTGCTCGTGCACCACTGGAGAGCATCAGAAGCTCTGCCCCGATGGAGTTAGTGTGCATGGACTTCTGGTCGGCAGAGGACAGTAGACAGCGGTCTGTGGATGTCCTGGTGGTCACCGATCACTTCACGAAGCTTGCTCATGCATTTCCCTGTACCAATCAGACAGCAAAGCAGGTCGCCAAGAAGCTCTGGGATAATGTGTTTTGTGTCTATGGTTTTCCGCAGAGGTTACATTCTGACCGGGGTTCCAATTTTGAAAGCAGCCTAATTGCAGAGCTCCTCCGGTTAGCTGGTGTCGCCAAGTTCCGCACGACAGCCTATCATCCAATGGGAAATGGGGGAACAGAGAGGTTCAATCGCACCCTGGGCAACATGCTACGTGCCCTTCCTCTTAAGGAAAAGCACCGGTGGCCACAACAGATTCAGACCCTCACGTTCGCTTATAATGCCACCGTCCATGAGACTACGGGTTATGCACCTTTTTTTCTCATGTTTGGACGTATCCCTAGGCTGCCAGTGGATATTATGTTCAAGCAGGTTCTGAATGACGCTGAGGTGGCCGACTATGACTCATACGCCAAGTCCCTGCTTTCCTGCTTGAGTAGCGCTATGGAAATCGCTCAGAAACACTCTTCCAACACCAGGCCCGGCAGTACAACAGGCGGGTCAAAGGCACTTACCTGTCCGTGGGAGATTGTGTTTTAGTGGCAAATAAGGGAGAGCGGGGAAAGAGAAAGCTGGCTGACAAGTGGGAGGAAAGAGTGTACACGGTTGTGGATGTGAATCCCAGTATTCATGTGTACAAGATGTGGAGGGCCACGGAAAGGTTGTACATAGAAATATTTTGTTGGAAGTCAACTTTTTGCCTCTCCCTGGGTTAGATCAGAGTGAGGATGCCCGTACAACTGACATGTCATTTGACAGTGAAGAGTCAGATCAGGATGAGACCTTTTCAGTGTCTGGAGGATTGACTCGGGAGGATGATGTACATGATTGTACTCAGTTGGATAAAGAGGACTGTGACGACGATTTAGCCTCGATTCCTGAAGGACTGAATCCAGACGCTCCAGTATTCAGTCCTGCTGGTGCCGCTGTTGGCCACCCATTCACCCCACTGACACAGCGTGCTGACACTTCGGTTCGTACTGACTCGCGTGTACACGCTGACGTTGACGATCAGATCGGGAGACGGACAGGGAGGCTGAGAAAACCAGTTATTAGACTGATCGAATCTATGCAGCAGGGACCCTTACTGATGGGGATTTGAGTTTTTTTTTGTTTTTTTTCCTGGTACTGTGTTCTCGTTTTGATGAATATGCCACTGTCTTCGACAGTTTTTTTTTTGAGGGGGGAGCAAGTGTTGTGTGGCTTAATTAGGCGTCACATTAAGCTAAGGGGATTCAGAGACGTGCTCAATCTCTTCTTTCCCTGATCCTTGTATATGAGGTAACTTATCAGTTGACCAAGGAGACTAGGACTTTCTTTTCACTTGCCATTTTATTTTAGTTTGACTTAGAGTCCAGATGTTGGTGGATTTCAGGAGGATTGCAGAGGCTATCAGGGGTTAACGGATGTGCAGCCAGCCAGTTAGACTGTGTAGTAGAGCTAGGCACACCCGTTACACATGGAATATGTAATCAGCAGTGTTATGAGTAAGGCAGAGGTTTTTCTTGATGTATATGGTTTTTTTTCTCTCCTCCATCAATGCTGTCTAACAGCTGCACTTTTTTCACCTTTCTTGAGCCAGATGCACCACCTGTTTCCTGGTTTTTTTTTTAATCTAAAAAAGTCACATCTGTTGCCTCAAAACCTAGTTCGGGATGGTTGTTTTAATGTGATTATGGGTGAGAATTTATTAAAAGAAAGCTCCCCTTTGCATTTGACTTTCAGAGTCCTCTCTTACCTTTTGCCTGTATCCAGTACTCGAGTTGTAAAAAACAATCAGGGGGGGGGGGGGTGGATTTGATCATATGGGGACAGATAATTTGTGCTGATTACAAATAATACAATATATTACAAATAATAGCAGTGACCAAAACACCTGCAGAAATACTGCAGGAATGACATAGCAGCAGTTAAATGCAGCCTTCTGTAAGCTTTAAATATCCACTGGGCTTACATCAAATACATCAAAACACAACAATAAAAAACACTTTTCTGAACTTATCAATATGAGTCTGTCCTTCACAGGATAAGTAAAATGGATCACTGCAAAAACTCACAATCTTAACAAGAATATTTGTCTTATCTCTAGTTAAATTGTCTCATTTTAGTAAAAAAAATCTCATTACACTTAAAACAAGACTCATCACTGGAAAAACAACAATTGTCACCTGTTTCAAGTAGATTTTCAAATCAAATCAAATCAAATCAAACTTTATTTATATAGCACTTTTCCTACAAATAATGAAACACAAAGTGCTTAACAGAAAAAAAAAAAACAAGAAAAAACAAATAAACATAAAACTTATTAATGCCCCCCCCCTCCCCGCAGACAAAAGCACACTACAATTCACCTAAATTCCTAACACACACAGACACGCACGCAGACACATGGTGTAGACATGGCTAGGCACAGAGGATCCAGGTGAAGAAACGGTAACAGGGAGCCGTCCACGCCAGGAGGTCTCATAGCTTGCAGCTACAAGGGGGGGGGGGCCCACAGAGACCATCCCGGCCCGGACGGATAGAGGAGTCCACACCACAGCGGTGAAGCCGTGGTGCAGAGCTCCACAACCATCCAGGCCAGAACGACCCCCAGGACGACCCCCTGCAGGCCAGAGTCACTCCCAGCATGGAGGCTCCCCATGAGGAAACACTGGAGATAAAAGCTACAAGAAAACAGGATAAAATACACTAAAGGAGTTTATAAAAAACATAAAACATACAAACATAAAATCCTAAAAGTATGTCTAGAAAGTAAGACATTAAAAACTAAAATAATAAAACAGTAAAATGTATAAAATAGACCATAAATAACAACTAAAATATTTAGATAAAACATTGAGATTAAACAAAAATAAAATACGATAAGAAAGGATAAACTAAATATAAAACAGAGCAGTAAGATTCAATAAAAATAAGGGTGAGCATAAGAAATGTAAAAGAGTTAAATGAGTCAGTTAAAAGCCTGATTAAAGAGATGGGTCTTGAGCCTCTTTTTAAAAACATCAACAGTCTCTGCGGCCCTGAGGTTCTCCGGGAGGCTGTTCCACAATCGGGGACCATAAAAACTGAATGCCGCCTCCCCGTGTGTCCTGGTTCTAACTTTTGGTATGGTTAAAAGGCCAGCACCGGAGGACCTCAGGGTCCGCGAGGGTCGATAGGGTAAAAGTAGTGCAGACAAATAAGAAGGCCCAAGACCATTAAGACACTTAAAAACTAGTAAAAGAACCTTAAAATCGATCCTGAAGCGCACGGGGAGCCAATGCAGCGATTTTAAAACAGGTGTAATGTGCTCCCGCCCTCTGGTCCTCGTCAGCACGCGTGCGGCTGAATTCTGTAATAATTGTAGGTTGTACATGTTCTTTTTAGGAAGACCAGAGAGCAGGGCGTTACAATAATCTAAACGACATGAGATAAAAGCATGCATTAGCACCTCCGTACTGGCCTGAGAGAGAAACGGGCGGACTCTGGCTATGTTCTTAAGATGGTAAAAACCGATCTTTGTTATGTTTTTAATATGTGGAATAAAAGTGAGCTCAGAGTCAAAAATCACGCCCAGATTTTTAACTGATTTTGAGGGTTTAAAATCCTGTAACTTTGGTAAAAGTTTCTCTCTCTGGCCTTCGGGACCGATGAGTAAAATCTCTGTTTTGCCCTGGTTGAGCTGTAGGAAGTTTGCTGCCATCCATGACTTGATGTCTAAAATACAGTTAAAAAGGGCATCAATTGGCCCAGTGTCATCAGGAGACACGGCGATGTACAGTTGCGTATCGTCAGCGTAACTATGGAAGCTGATGCCGTGTCTCCTGATGACGTCCCCAAGGGGCAGCATGTACAGATTAAAAAGAGTTGGACCTAAAATTGACCCTTGGGGAACCCCACACCTTATCTTATAGATTCCTGAGGAACATGTATCCATACTTACGAAGAAACTACGATCAGTGAGGTAGGACGTGAACCATTTAAGAACAGTACCAGAGAGGCCGACCAGGTGCTTCAGTCTGTTTAATAAAATGTGATGGTCTACTGTATCGAAGGCGGCGGTTAGATCCAGCAGAACCAAGACTGTGAGTTTTTGGTTATCTAAATTGCACCTGATGTCATTTAAAATCTTTAAAAGTGCTGTCTCTGTACTGTGGTTCATCCTAAAACCGGACTGATGAGCCTCTAAAATGTGTGTTGAGTTTAAAAATTCATTCACTTGATTAAAAACAAGTTTTTCTAAAATTTTACTTAAAAACGGTAAGTTGGATACAGGCCGGTAGTTATTTAAAACATTGAGGTCCAACCCACTCTTCTTCAGAAGGGGCTTCACCACCGCCGTTTTAAAGGCGGTGGGGAAGACACCCGTCTGAAGAGAACAGTTGACCAAATACAAAAGCTGTTCCTCAAAGAACCCATAGAGTGTTTTAAAAAACGGTGTGGGAATGGGGTCTAAAAGGCAGGTTGTGGGCTTTACCTTGGAGAAAACTCTACAAAGTGTCCCTGCATCAACCAAGGCAAAACTCTCCAGTGTTTCCTCAGGTAAAAGCATTGATCCAGGTGTGTTAAGAGTTAAAATCTGTTGAGATAAAAGACTGGATCTAATGTCATCAATTTTACCCCTGAAGTGGTCTGCAAAATCCTCACAGAGGGCATCTGTTGCTGTCTTATGGGATCTGTTCAGGTTTCCATTTGTTAGAAGATCTATTGTGGAGAAAAGGAATTTGGAATTGTTTTTGTTATTTAGAATTAGGTTTTTGAAATGGGCGGTTCTTGCTTTTTTAATACTGTTATTGTAGTACTCAAGGTGTTGGCAAAAAATGTCATAATGAACTGTTAATTTTGATTTCCTCCATCTTCTTTCGGCACTCCTGCAGTTTCTTTTTAGTTTCTTTATTTCCTCAGTTCTCCATGGGGGTGTAGGTTTTATGCTAATTCTTTTAGTTAAAATCGGAGCCACTGAGTCCAGCGTTGTTTTGAGTATTTTGTTAAAATTGTCAACGATAAAATCACAGGGAGCTGGTAAAATTTCTGCAGGAGTGTTCTGTAAAATCTGGATAAAATTTGCAGCCACTTCAGGAGTTAGGTTACGTTTCCTCACCGTTCTCACCGGGGCCTCCCGCTGGTTAAAACTGGTGATGTTAAAAAACACGCAAAAATGGTCAGACACAGCCAGGTCCACAACAGAGCACGCACCCAGGGACAGGCCGTAGGTTATGACCAGGTCCAGGGTGCGCCCTCTGCTGTGGGTCGGCTGTGTGACATGTTGCTTAAAATCTAGACAGTTTAAAAGGTTTAAAAAATCTCTGGATACTGGGTCTGAGATGTTGTCTAAGTGCAGATTAAAATCACCAGTTATTAAGATCCTGTTGTAAGAGGTGTGAATAATTGATAAAAGTTCAGAGAATTGGCTGATAAAACAGGTGGAGTACTGGGGGGGTCTGTAGACTGTTATGCAGAGAATTGGGGGGTTGCTAAAAACAAAAGCATGATATTCAAATGATGTGTAGCTGTTAAAAGGAACTGCATTGGATGACATAGTTGTTTCACTTGAAATAAGTAGAAAAATCTGCCAGTGGAACAAGATTTTTTTTGCTTGTAATGAGAAGATAAATCTTGTCCCACTGGCAGATTTTCCTACTAATTTCAAGTGAAAATTTACTTGAAACAGGTGAAAATTGTCAAATAAGTTATTTTTCTGGTGATGACTCTAAATGTTGAAATAGCAGTAAAACCACATTCATTGATGAAATGACATATGGGATGGAAAGGGGGGATGGCAGTTTTACAGGGGGATGATTTGGACCATTTTTATTTCAGGGGCGATCTCATCCCCCCTCAACTCCAGTACTGCCTGTATACCTCTTACGTGTTGCCTGAGTCTGGATACACCAACCGTGGGATGGGGAGTTCAAGCCCTCTAAATTGGCTCTGCAAGTCTTATTGATCATGTTGAGCGGCCCCCTGTTTCCACCGGTGCATTGGGCATTTCCTTTGCACTCTTTGCCAAGACCTGCAGGTGATTGAGCATGAATTCATATGTCTCCTGGGTAATGTCAGCTTGGACATACGCAGCACACTCCTGCTCTGTTTCTGCTGCCTGAAGTAGTGTAAACATTTCCATATTTTAAAAGTTGGCCATGGAGTATCAGGCTTTTTCGTTTTCTTCCGTTTAGACTCACACTTGCATGCTGTTTTGTCTGGATCGGCTCTCTGCAGCTCCATTAACAGCATTTTTCATTCCGTCTAACCCGGTGATAATTCTGCCAATCACATCATTATTTGCTTTCATCACTTTTTTAGCCTCAGTTGTGAGTTTACAAAAACTTTCCTAGAGCTCATCTTCAGAAATGTCTACATAGCCTATGTCCATTTCATGCTGTTATAAGGATGGCTATCTTTTGCTCCACTGACTTCTCAGCCACTAGAGACATTTTTTTTTTTTTTTTCGCTGGTTGAACAACTATGGCAAGTGTATCTACCTTATGTTCCTTTTAATGAGTTTCTCTTCAGGCCTGCACTCCTCTATCAGATCAAGTTCTGTGTTATGGACTCAGTGGTTTTCAAGGTTACTGCCCAGTCAGCTGGTCAGCAAACTGGAAAACTGTCAAGTACTTCTTCATTGTCAAGTACTTCTTTGGTTTATGCAGTTTTCCCCACTTGTATGAGAAGTAAGCATCCATACACACGTGTAATTGGATTCCACTCGAAAACTAAGCAGTTTTTTCCTCTTCCTTCATGTTCACTATGCATATCAGTCAGTACATTTTACATGCACTAACAGAAAGTTGAATTACGCCTTAGTCCGACTGATATCGAGGTTTTAACAGCCGTATATACACCTTAGTTGGGCTGTATTCAAACTGAACTGGAGCTCTCGAAATCAAGATATTAGTCCAAGATAATGCAGTTCTAATTCAAGCTATTCCAGCATGTACAGGACTGTCTCAGAAATTTAGAATATTGTGATAAATCCTTTTTTTTCTGTAATGCAAAAATGTCATACATTCTGGATTCATTACAAATCAACTGAAATATTGCAAGCCTTTTATTATTTTAATATTGCTGATCATGGCTTACAGTTTAAGAAAACTCAAATATCCTATCTCAAAAAATTAGAATATTCTGGGAATCTTAATCTTAAACTGTAAGCCATAATCAGCAATATTAAAATAATAAAAGGCTTGCAATATTTCAGTTGATTTGTAATGAATCCAGAATGTATGACATTTTTGTTTTTTTATTGCATTACAGAAAATAAATAACTTTATCACAATATTCTAATTTTCTGAGACAGTCCTGTATACACAAACCACGGTTAGCCGTGCTATTGACTACCCAATTATTAGCTCAATTATTCCCAATATCTCGATTTAGATGTGCATATAACTGCAATGACTGGGATATTTCATTCAAATGAATCGTTTTGGTGGAACCATTAGCATTACTTTAGGTTTAGCCGTTAACTTGACTTTACTTGAGCCTTTAACCTGTAGGTGAAAAACTTTGAAATCAGAGAATACAAACCAGAAGGATTCTTAACTACAGCATTTCTACAAAATTAAAGTGTTCAACATCCCGCAGATATCAGAGATTTACCTGACAATTACAACCCTCGGCATTAAATGCATATGCTTTAGCTATAGCTACAGCAATGGAAGTACAACAAACACAGACAGAAATTGCAAAACCAAACCATAAACGTTGGGTGTGTCCCACTGGGACAAGCAAGCAGAAAATGTCATTTGAATTAAAGCTTCAAGCAGCGATGAACGGTTCACCCTTGTGCAGGTTCAGGCTGCAGTGGAAGCTTGTATGACTTGCATGTAGATTCTTCAGGTCTGGACATTTAGTGGATGAAACACCCACGACTCTCTATATCAAACCATTCAAAAGTTATGGCAGAAAGTAAGAACTATCAGATATCGACCAATCAGATGAAGGGGCGGGGCTAATTCATGCATTTTTTTTCGTGTATGTACGTCAAACCGTATTGTGGGGCTTGAGGCACAAAGTTTTCTAGGGGGCGCTGTTGAGCCATTAGGCCACGCCTATTAATGCAAACCATTAAATATCAAATTTATCACCAGGCCTGGCTTGCGTGCAAAATTTGGTGACTTTTGGGGAACTATCAAATATGGACCAATCAGATGAAGGGGGGGCGCGCTTTTTGGCGTCTAACATCGCCACAGTAACACTTTTGAAAGAGAAAAGTAATGCGCGTAGTCGCAGGATGGAGACGCATGTTTTGATGTATAACACACCTGGGTGCACCTTTGCGGTTCGGGACGTATTAACTGCCGAAGGTATGGCATAAATTCCGCCAAAATTACACCATAAATTCAAAATGTTCAAAATGGCCGACTTCCTGTTGGGTTACGGCCATGGCGCCGAGATACTTTTCTTTAAGTTGTGCCATGATACAGGTGTGGACCGATTTTCTTGCATGTACGTCAAACCGTATCGTGGGGCTTGAGGCACAAAGTTTTCTAGGGGGCGCTGTTGAGCCATTAGGCCACGCCCATTAATGCAAACCATTAAATATCACATTTTTCGCCAGGCCTGGCTTGGTGCAAAATTTGGTGACTTTTGGGGCACGTTTAGGGGGAAAAAAAGCCCTCATTTCGTCGGAAGAAAGAATAAAGAATTCCTACAGATACGATAGGGCCTTCGCACTGTCAGTGCTCGGGCCCTAATAAATTCTCTCCTGGTCTTCATACAGTGTTGACTATTTAAACCACAGTTGGTGACCAGCAACGTTAGGAACTTCATGTGAAAAAGGACAAGAACAGTGTTCACATGGAAGGCTGTAATGTTTTGTGAACTCAAAGAGATACAGTAAACATCACAGCAGCGGAGACTCATGAAAGACTCCAGAAAAGAAAAATGACAGTGACGGAGGGAACACCAAACGAGTGAATCTCGGATGTTGTGCCACAAAGGGGGTGCTGGTTCAGTTATTGAAGAGTTATTAATAATCGTCTTACGATAGTTAATAATAAATAATAAAGAAGATTACCTATCAAAATGAATTATCTAAAGGAATAATCAAAACGGGGCACTATCATATGTGCAATATCCAAGCAATACCTCTCTACCTCACACTCATTCTACCTGCTTTTTTGCACTGTTTTTCTTTCCTTTGCACTATTTTTTTATCTTATATTTTTTATATTTTTTATCTCCACTGCAATGTATATACTGTCCATATTTTGTAATTATATATATCTTTTAGTTTTTTACCTTTTTACCCCCTTGCCCGCATGCGTGCGTGTGTGAGTGTGTGTATGTTAAGTGTACTGCTGCTAATGCGTGCGTTTCCCCATTGAGGGAGTAATAAAGGACTATCTTATCTTATCTCTTACCTGACTTATCAGGAAAATAATAACTAAACAGCTAAATCTCCAAGTAGCTGTTATTCCCTGCGTGCCAGCGTGTTGCCAGGGGTGGTGTTACAGAATAACAGTCCAAACACAGACCGTTGCAACCAGCATGTTGATCTTTGCAGCCTTACCAGCGTTGAACTCGGAGGCAAATATAACCAACGGAGGCAAAAATAGTCTTCAGCCGCTTTGGCATATTTATTTGAGACAAAGTACAATACACTTTTTCTGTCGTGAACTCAAAAACTGAACTGAACCAAACCACGCCTGGTCTGTGCTTGATGTGCGTGATGACGCAGGATGAGCCCCAGGCCTGTACACTGGCGCCTCACCGTGGTAAAAACAAAACACTGCACCTCAGCAAAAACGCCAGTACAACCAGTACTCGAGTTGTAAAAATAAATCAGGGGGGATGGTGGATTTTATCATATCAGGACAGATCATTTGTGCTGATTACAAATAATATAATATATTACAAATAATAGCAGTGACCAAAACACCTGCAGAAATACTGCAGGAATGACATAGCAGCAGTTAAATGCAGCCTTCTGTAAGCTTTAAATATCCACTGGGCTTACATCAAATACATCCCAAACATAAAGCAATAAATGGGGTCTTTAAGTGCCTGTGCTCAGCATAAGTTAAGAAACTTAGGTGTCATCTTGGACCAATCTCTGTCACTCGACAATCATGTAAGTCATCTTGTGAGTTCATGCTTTTTCCAATTAAGGAATATAGCTAAATTAAGATCCGTGGTTACCAAGGTTGAGATGGAGATGGTTGTTCATGCTTTTATTTCTTCTTGCTTAGATTATTGTAATTCTCTTTTTACCTGTTTAAATCAGACCTCCTTAAATCGTCTCCAAACTGTCCAAAATGCAGCAGCCCGGCTTTTAACTAGTAGTAATAAGAGAACACACATCACTCCAATTTTATCCTCTCTTCACTGGCTTCCCATTAAATTTCGCATCCATTTTAAAATACTGGTGCTAACTTTCAGAGCTTTGCATGGCCAAACACCACAATACATCGCTGACCTCCTCCTACCTTATGCGCCAAATTGGGCTCTTAGATCAGCACACCAATCGTTACTGTCTGTCCCTCAAACTCGTTACAAATCCAGAGGTGACCGTGCTTTTCAAGCTGTTGCGCCAAAATTATGGAATGCTCTCCCCTCACAACTGCGTTCTCTAGACTCTTGTGAAGGCTTTATGAAGCAGCTGAAAACGTTTTTATTCAGACAGGCTTTTGGTTAACCGTTTATTGTGTCTCGGCGTTGCTGCTATGTTTTTAATTGTGTGTTGCGACTATGTTTTTAACATGCCAGCCCAGTGCTGTTTTCTGTACCTTGTTAATTTTATCTAGGTTTTTATATATATGTATACTATTGGTATCTTTTCTTTTTAATATCTTTTAATTTGTGTGCCTTTTTTTTTAAATGTAAAGCACTTTCTGATTTTATATCTGTGAATGGTGCTATATAAATAAACTTTACTTACTTACTTACTTACATCAAAACACAACAACAAAAAACACTTTTCTGAACTTATCAATATGACTCTGTCCTTCACAGGATAAGTAACATGGATCACTGCAAAAACTCTAAATCTTAACAAGAATATTTGTCTTATTTCTAGTTAAATTGTCTCATTTTAGTAAAAAAAATCTCATTACACTTAAAACAAGACTCATCACTGGAAAAAACAACAATTTTCACCTGTTTCAAGTAGATTTTCACTTGAAATAAGTAGAAAAATCTGCCAGTGGAACAAGATTTTTTTGCTTGTAATGAGAAGATAAATCTTGTCCCACTGGCAGATTTTCCTACTTATTTCAAGTGAAAATTTACTGGAAACAGGTGAAAATTGTCAAATAAGTTATTTTTCTGGTGTTGACTCTAAATCAGGGGTCACCAATCCTGGTCCTCGAGGGCCGGTGTCCCTGCAGGTTTTAGATGTTTCCCTGCTTCATTGCACCATGATACAAGTGACTGTGTCATCAACAGAACTATCCAGACTTTGATGACAAGCTGGTAACGAGGATTAATTAGAATCAGGTGTGTTAAAGCAGTGAAACATCTAAAACCTGCAGGACACCGGCCCTCGAGGACCAGGATTGGTGACCCCTGATTTGGACCGTTTTTATTTCAGGGGGATGATTTGGACCGTTTTTATTTCAGGGGGGGATGATTTGGACCGTTTTTATTTCAGGGGGGGATGATTTGGACCGTTTTTATTTCAGGGGGGGATGATTTGGACCGTTTTTATTTCAGGGGGGGATGATTTGGACCGTTTTTATTTCAGGGGGGGATGCCATCCCCCCTCATCCCCCCTCATCCCCCCTCAACTCCAGTACTTTTTTTTTTTTTTTTTCCTTGTCTGCACACATATTAATGATTGATACCATGACGGTAGAAACCAAAGGTATATATATATATATGTGCATTATTACTATATTTAATATATATATATATACATATATATATACGCATACATATGCATACACATACATAAATATACACATACAAACCCAGTGATTTTTTTTGTTTTTTCTCCTTTTTTTGGGGGGGGGGGTGGGGGGTGGGTGACGACATCCACTGCCAATCCAGGAAGCAGGAACACACGGAGACACACGTCAAGCACTGGAAATCTGCAACAAAAAACCACAAACAAAACACGAAACCTCAACTCCAGTACTGAGTACAATTGCATATTACCAACTGAGTACATACATAAAAGAATGTTTCTTAACTTGTACTCAGGTTGCTGAAATCCAAACATAAAAATTTCACGCAATAAAAACACAAATACAGATATGGACCTCTTCCACTTATTCAAACACCAAACATAATACCTGCAAACCTTTTCAGTTCTAACTTAGTGACAGGTTCACACATCTTAACAGCAGCTTCTGTGTAGCTCAGGTTCTGATCACAGGGAGTTTCTCTGGGTTTGCAGTTTTGCATATTAAACCTCTCCAATATCCTGTTGACATATGTTTCCTGTGACATCTTCACACATCCATCAGACTGAGTGAAATCGATACCAAGAAAATGCATCAGTACGCCTAAATCTTTCATCTTAAATTTAGCTCAAAGCATCTCTTTTACATCTTTCATCACTTTTCCATTGCTAGCCGCAATTACCAAGTCATCAACCCATATTAGCAAAATCACTTTCCCATGTGTTGTCTCTTTAGCATAGACACAGTGATCTGCTGGGTTTTGTGTGAATTCATTTTCAGTTAAACAATCATGCAAAATCCTGTTCCAGTTACGGCCGGTTACCGTACAAAGATTTCTTCAGCTTACACACCAGACCTTCCCCTTCTCATAACCCTCTGGTTGATCGGTGTAGATCTCATAATCAATGGGAGCGTGTAAATAAGATGTTTTGACATCCATTTGGTGGAGTAACAGGTTCTCCTGTGTTGCTTTTTGCAGTAATACCCTCACGCTTGTCAGGTTTGCTGTTGGGGAAAAAGTTTCACCATAATCAATTCCCATCTTCTGGCTGTAACTCTTTGCTACAAATCTTGCTTTGTATTTGTCATTACCTTCAATGTCACTTCACAGAATAAACCCACTTACCCCCACTGTTTTCTTGCCCTCTGGCAGAGTAGTCAGGGTAAATGTGTCATTTTCTTTTAATGACTGGATTTCCTCATCCATTGCTTTAACCCACTGTTTTGAGTTAGCTGACTCCATAGCTTCCTTAAATGTATGTGGGATGCAACACACCGCTCTGTAACAATAATATAGTAGTAATAAGTAATAAGTATAAGTATAAGTAGTAATAATAGTAGTATGAATCTCATCACTATCAATGTTGTTAGTTAAATTAGGTTTCTTCCTCTCCCTAGTAGTTCCTCCCACTGACGGATTCACCACTTGAGACACTTGACTCTTTTTGGTTACTCTCATCGGATGTACCATCCAGTGGATTTTTGTTTACCACACTTTGCTCTTCAGCATTTCCATGTCTCTCGTAAACCTGTGGTGTGACTCTGTCAGTCCTAGGCTGTCTCACTCTGCCATGATCGTCTGGTTCAGTCTCAGCTGTCTGTGTTTGCTTTTCCACATTTACCTTGTTCACAAATGTAACAAGTCTGTGTTTCTGTATCTTCTCGGTGTCAGGATGATAGACCAAATAGGTGGGGCTGTTTTTATCATAACTGACAAAAAGTCCCTGGTCACATCTGGAATCTAGTTTTCCCTTGTTAGGGCCCGAGCACTTACAGTGCGAAGGCCCTATTGTATCGTATTGTATCTGTAGGAGTTCTCGTTTTTATTTTTCCAACGAAATGGGGGCCTTTTTGCCCCCTAAACGTGCCCCAAAAGTCACCAAATTTTGCACCCAAGCCAGGCCTGGCAAAAAAATTGTGATATTTAATGGTTTGCATTAATGGGCGTGGCCTAATGGCTCAACAGCGCCCCCTAGAAAACTCTGTGCCTCAAGCCCCACAATACGGTTAGTAGGAGAGGATGAGAGGAGAAAAGTAAACCCCAAGACACTATCTTCTCACTACCGGAAAACCAAGTTCTTCTGACGTTTCCCACACAGACACCAATGTGAAACTAACTTCACATGTTTGCTCTGGTCATTCCACTGGGAAATGAGGGAAGGGCCTTGTTTTCTGTTATGGAAGAATCTGTCATCAAGATCTACAGCAGTAGACAAACGATAAAATAAACTAACACACTTAAACTAATAAACTCAGTTGTGATGGGATCAGCGGTCCGGCTCACAACGTAAAACTAAACTAGTTAAATGTGTAACTATGTTTCTCTGCCCAGACACAAAACAGCCTCTTAAGTGGATCTTAGTAGTTGAATAAAAAGGAGGTTTGGTCTGGCCGGTCAGCGTTCCTTAGTGAAGGGCTGGTTGGTTACACTCTCTCTCTCTCCTGCTCTCCTCATCTCAGGGTGGATGAGTGGTGCATCATGGGTACAGCTGGATGAGTGGTGCATCATGGGTACAGCTGGATGAGTGGTGCATCATGGGTACAGCAGCTGGATGAGTGGTGCATCATGGGTACAGCAGCTGGATGAGTGGTGCATCATGGGTACAGCAGCTGGATGAGTGGTGCATCATGGGTACAGCTGGATGAGTGGTGCATCATGGGTACAGCAGCTGGATGAGTGGTGCATCATGGGTACAGCTGGATGAGTGGTGCATCATGGGTACAGCAGCTGGATGAGTGGTGCATCATGGGTACTGCAGCTGGATGAGTGGTGCATCATGGGTACAGCTGGATGAGTGGTGCATCATGGGTACAGCAGCTGGATGAGTGGTGCATCATGGGTACAGCTGGATGAGTGGTGCATCATGGGTACAGCAGCTGGATGAGTGGTGCATCATGGGTACTGCAGCTGGATGAGTGGTGCATCATGGGTACAGCTGGATGAGTGGTGCATCATGGGTACAGCTGGATGAGTGGTGCATCATGGGTACAGCAGCTGGATGAGTGGTGCATCATGGGTACAGCAGCTGGATGAGTGGTGCATCATGGGTACAGCAGCTGGATGAGTGGTGCATCATGGGTACAGCTGGATGAGTGGTGCATCATGGGTACAGCAGCTGGATGAGTGGTGCATCATGGGTACAGCAGCTGGATGAGTGGTGCATCATGGGTACTGCAGCTGGATGAGTGGTGCATCATGGGTACAGCTGGATGAGTGGTGCATCATGGGTACAGCAGCTGGATGAGTGGTGCATCATGGGTACAGCAGCTGGATGAGTGGTGCATCATGGGTACAGCAGCTGGATGAGTGGTGCATCATGGGTACAGCAGCTGGATGAGTGGTGCATCATGGGTACAGCAGCTGGATGAGTGGTGCATCATGGGTACAGCAGCTGGTCCTCCTTCAGCTCCAGGTCGGTCCAAAGGCGTTCACGTCGGCATGCAGGGTCCCTCGGCTCATCTGGGGCTCGGTACGTTTGCGGGTCACTCGTTGCAGCGCTGCAGATTATGGTTGATTATTAAGGCAGGTCCATAGCTAGTAGCTCTTCATGCTAAAATAGGAGCTGTGGCGTTTTACAAAGCTCACAGAGAACTCCATGGGACCGTGGACAGGTCCGAGGTAGAAGAGACCTTGGGAACAAGAGAGGAGGAAAGCTCTTTATAGCCGAGCCTGGGCTACCATAAATCAACAATGGCCCTTACTGCGTTTTGGGGTTTTGGGGTCTATGCCCAATGAGGGTGCTATTTCTTATCACCAAGGGCCAAGGACCGTAAATTCAATGAACTGGTGGACTTCAAAACTGCACAGATTATGTTCAGAATCAACAATAAAATGCTGCCAGACTGTATTCAAAATATGTTGAATTTAAGACAAAGCCATTCCAACCTCAGAGGGGAGAGAGATACAGGAAATCAACAATCAGAACCAACACTAAACTGAGATGCTACAGTGCAGCGGTGGATGTTTGGAATAAATTAGATACATTTGAAATTATGTAGAACCTTAACCTTATTTAAAAAAACATTGAAAAGAAGGATGATTTCTTTGTATCAAATCAATGAGTGGTGATGCTTACTATGTTGAGTTGGGTATTTATTTAATTAGTGATTTGATTTGATTTTTTAAGGATGAAGGTAACATTTAGACTGCACCTTTACCTTTATTTCTTGAGGATTTTTTGTTATCCCCATGGAGGCAATTTGTTTTACTGTCAGTCTTTTCTCTTACTTCTTGCTTTCATCTCATTACTTTAAATAATCTTTTCTAGGGTAGGCAAATAATAAGCTTTGCTTCAGCCTACACCTTTTTCGGTCTAGATTGTATTTGTATATTGGAAATTTTTTGTAATGTTTTCTTTGAACAGTGTATTCGTTTTCTTGTTGTCATTTTTATTCTTTTTTTTTGTGATGTCAAGACCGAAATAAACTAAACTAAACTAAAAGAAAAAAAAAACTAAATGCAAAGCCTGCTGGGGCTTTGAGTCATTACGGAGGTTCCTTTGTTTCGAACCATGTGGTCGACGGTAAGAAATCAAGGCTGGCCTCAGAGTTAGGTTTATGAACTAGGCCTCAGAACTGACATCAAGTCTTCCCATGTTCAACACAGGACTGTGGCCCAACACGGATGTAAAAGCTACTTTACCTCTGTGTCTATGGGGACAATCCTCTGAGCGAGAAAAATGCAAATGTTCCTTTGTGTTCTATATAATGTGTATTTGAGAATGATGCTTGAGAGTGTACTGAGGACATCAGCGCCAACGCAAATAAAGTGCTGCTGAAATCCTTCAAAACCTACCTGGAAATGGCCTCACATGACTTCATCATGGCAGATTTCCATGCTTTCCGTCTTTTAGGGTGTGGACACGTGTCCTCTCCGAGAAATAACACAATATGTTTACAGCAGATAAAGAAGAGAAATATAAATTCAGCAGGCATACTGTAGAACAATGAGTAAGTGCTATTCTTTGCCTTTTGATGTTTTGAAACACTTGGAGTATTTGGAGCCCCAGTTTGGTCTGGGCACAGTTCCAGCCGGCATATAAGAGCAAAGAAAAAAAGAAGCTTGCTTTGAGCTTTGTATGATGAATGACTTCTAAGAACTAAAATTCAAATTCATGGAGCACTTGTTTGTAGCAGAAACATAATGTACCATAAATTCCACTTCCACTTTCCAGTCCAAGATAACATTTTATCCAATTCACCAGTACTTTCTTTGCTGATTAAAGGGCACTCTCCAGTGAAGCGTTTTGCAGCAGCACCCCTACATCCACACTCCCCCCCCAATACTTCATCCCTATTTCTCTGACTATACTACTCGCCCCTCCCCTAGGCCATCACTCATATCTTTTCTATTATTATTTCCTGTCTGCCTTTTCATTCTGTATGCTTGCTTTGAACATCTGTGGAAAAGGAGAAAGCTTTAGTACTGAAAAATGTTTAATTACAGTATATTTGAATCAGCAACATCATGTCGGAATGTATAGGTAAATCTGTATTTGGCAGCCGCTTTGACTTGTCCAAACATTTGTACATAGTGTGGGATAAAAAAGCAGAGCCCATGCTTCTGCATGAGTGCAATTATTGTCAGAGGAGGAGCAAGCAAGTCACAGTAGGACAACGCCTGTGCCTAAAAAGAAAAGAAAAGACAAAGGTGCAGGGCCAGATACATCTGTACGAATCCAGGTGTCGAACAGACGCACCTGTCCTGCTTCATTCTTCAATTCAATGTTCAATTTGATTTTATTTATATAGCGTCTATTACAACAGAAGTTGTCTCTAGACGCTTTCCAGAGACCCAGAACATGACCCCCGAGCAGTTATTACATAAACATAACATAAACAATGGCAGGTAAAAACTCCCCTCACTTCTTCCCTCACTTGTTTACAAGACACTTAAACTTCTTGACAACAAGTTATTTTATATAACTATTGATTTGCACTACTATTTTGACAGCTAATTAATTGTTTGTGTTTTTGATATTTTAATTATTACCTTTTTTTGTATAGGTTGAATTTAAAAGTCATTTAAGTAAAGGGGAGTTTAAAGGTACTTACCTGACTTTGCTAGAAATATATATATATATATATATATATATATATATATATATATATATATATATATATATATATATATATATATATATATATTTATTTATTTATTTTTTTTGGATTGATACTTACCTACTTATATAGGACATATTTGGGATATTTGATACACTTTAACATTTTGAAGGTTATTCACCTGTTAAAGGGAATTGTATTTCTTTTTGGTTTTTATATAAGTGTATCTATCCGGACATCTGGAAAAAAGGGTTAAAGGTTACATACTGTACCTGTCACCTGGAAAAAAAAAAGGGTTAACTCAAAAGGATAAAATAGTTAAAATGTTAAATAGGATTTAATAGGTCTTACCTGTTAAAATAGGCTATTAAATTAAAATAATTAAATAGTACTTACCTGTTAAACTTAGCTAGAAGTATAGAACACTGACCGGTCATTAAATAGGAAATAATATCAGTTTAAGCTGAACTGTAAACTGAAACTAAAAGCCTACTCTAAATAAGATAAGGGTTGGATAGTTTATCATTTACCACCTACCTCTACCATTCTGTGTATAGTTGTATGCATACCAATTTTCTGCTTTGTCTCCATTCATTAAAAAACTGCTGGCTTATCTTATCTTTAAGGCCTTGTCTCTGGTCTGTTATTGGTAACCAGCTCTCTCTCCCAATCTAGAAGCGTCATGCTAGCCCCGTCATGCTAGCCCAGTAGCGACACGAGTGCTACACAATGATATCAGTTTGTGGTTATTTTTAAGTAAACTGAGGAAGCATTAGGGCTGTAACGATACACTAATCTCACCATACGGTACGATACACGATATTGAGGTCACGATAACGATACGATATTATAGCAGTATTTTTTTAACAACCTTGAATGAGGAACATATGACTGGAAAAAATGTTTTTTATTTGAAAGACACAAAATACAAAACAATACTGTACGTTTGCCCTATTGTTCCAGTTTGTAATGCTTTATAACTGTTTAAGTTTTAAAGAGAAAGCCAGGCCAACCATTTTCCACAAACTGAACTAAATGTCAGGTTTGCATTATGATCTTCAGTTTCATACAAGTACAAATATTTTGCCACAAACTGAATAGTTTCTCTCATGTATGATTTGACTTTTTTCTTTCTAATTTAACAACTAAAATTAAATAAATAAATAAAAGTAAATAAATACATACAATTTTACATCATAAAAAAGATTGATTCATGCTCACCTTATAAGTGTAAGAGGAGATTTATTTTTGTTAAGAAGGTTATTTTGGTAATTCAGGGTTGATTATTTTATAAATATATTCTTTCTATTCTGATGTAAATCAGGGACTATAATGACACTAGTCAGTTTATCTGTAGTGATTAGTCTGTTTTAGATTGGGCGGAGTGATACGCCACAGTACGGCACTAGGTGCTGTGTTGATGTTCTAAAATCCTACGCTGTTGAGGGACATTAAAGTACACTGGAACTCAGCAGAAGTTTCCCCGTGTTTATCCTACTCACCACCCCAAAAAGGTTTAATTTAATAAGGTAAGGCTTAACTCTACACCAGACTACATAAGTAAACGTTCAGGGGGGTATTCAAAGAAGGAGGTTTACTGGCTAAACTGGGTATGTTAACCCAGGGTAAATGGTAAACCTGGGTTTTCCGTTCCAAAATGGTCAGGTTAAGTAAGTCACCATGGTAACATCGGCTCTGAACCTAACCTGGTAGGGGTAGGTTTTAGGCCGGTTTTGTTCAGGTTTTGTTCAGATAACCCAGTTATGTTCGGGTATCTAAGCGCAGGTTCAGGACGGCTGCTGCAACTTGTTACACATAGAAGCCCAAATTGTCCGTTCAATTCACCGTGAGAGGGGGATAAGACCACGATATGACATTTTATCTTTCCCCAATGAGTATTTGCGAGAGCGCTAGCGTTTTTCAGCAGAATCCCTGATTTATTTGAGTAACCTTCTCCATCCATACACTGTAAACCCTAATAAGTTCACAGAACTCAAAATGTTTTTGTTACTGATTACCCAAAAATATTTTACTGATATTTTTAAATGTTTTAAGTTTATATAAAATGAAAATTACAGTTACAGTTGCCTTAAATTATCTTAATATCATCTTTAAAAAAGTAATATTCCACAACTTATAGTTTGGGAGACATACACTCACAAATTTCAATATTCCTCAGCTCATAGTCTGTGAGACATACACTCAAAATTCATTCTAAAATCAAATACTGATGCCAGCCCACAACACATATAATCAGCTAATAATGGTAGAAAAAATGAAAGCGACACCACTGTTACAATTCAACCATTTTTAACGTTTAACGTTTGCAATGTATACATTGGAGCGCAAACGCGCTTCAACGCGGCTCACAGCAGAACCCGGGTCAAAATGATAGTCAGAGTGCATGATCAAATCTGTCTCAATCATTTCAATTAAAGAAATACACTTGACAGAGTTCTCACTTTTTTTATTTTTTCAATTCATTTTCCCATTGTTTTCTTCATTCATTTAATACAGGGGTGTCCAAAGAGGGTCCTCGAGGGCCGCAGTCCTGCATGTTTTAGTTGTTTCCTGCATCAACACACCTGATTCTAATTAACGTTTGTCACCACCTTGTCATCAAAGTGTGGATAGTTCTGTTGATGACCAAGCTCCTTGTATCACGGTTTGATCAGGAGGACTTGCTGCTCCATTTTTCAACCCTCGATAGATGATGTCTTTATGGATTCATCGGGAACTCGCACAACTCTGGGTTACCCAACTCTGGGTTAGTTGAGTTAATTCATAACCGGTGTGTTGGAACTAACTGAGCGGGTTTAGTCGTCATGGGTTCAAGTAACCTCAAGATGAGACTTTAACTCAGTGTTTGTTAAACCTCCTTCTTGGAATACCCCCCAGAGCTCAAAACGGGACCACAAAATGGGACTAGTTTCTTCTGAGCGGAGTAAGATTTTGGTCCGCGGGTCGAGATGCGGTCGCGGTCGCGGTCGGATGCGCGTTACTAGTCAACACAATAGATTAATATTAATAATCCAATATCGCGATACACTTTGTCACCTCCACAACACGTATTGTGACGTTTTTGTATCGCGAAATTTCGCGGCACGATATATTGTTCCAGCCCTAGAAAGCATCGTCTGCAGGTCCTCTGTCTCCACCCCTCAGGTGTGTAAGAACAACATACAGTAGTTCCCTGGGTGTTCGTGCAATATTTACTGGTTTTGGGAGGGAAATAAAAATGGCTCCATGAGGACTTATATGTATGTGAGAGGGTTTTAGTTGGCTTAATTAGTAGGAAAAAGTGGTTAAGATTTAGTGTAAATGTTGTAGTGTGTGTGTATATTGTTGTGGTTTTCTGTAGATGTCACAATTGTGTTTAAGTATATTGATCCCCCACTAATGGAATTTCCCAATCATATTCACAGTCATGAAGGTTTACATGTGGAATCAGTTTAAAATGTTGGTTTTGGTTCTTGATTTGTAGATTGACTTGAAGTGAGAAACTATTAAAGTAATCAAAACCACAATGGCCGGGTTTCCCAGATCCGACCTCTCTTAAGGATTTAAGAGAGGTTCAAAGAAGGTTTCACTTAAGAGAGAACCCTAAGATACGGGTGTTTCCCAGATGACTTCTTAACACCGTCCTTTAGTTTCTCTCTTTCAGACGCTCTTTGGAGCAGCTGTCCGGTTCTGAAACCAAATAATCGATGCCAGGCAAATCGATCACCGATCACTATCAGCGCATTTTCACACGCAGCACTGCTGCCTAACGCACTAATTCCCTGCTGCCTGTGCGTTATAATGAAAAATTAAGATGATAAATATAATTCAATGACCCTTTTTCATCCAAACGGTGCGTTACTCCGTTATTTCTGGCTACAGTGAGGCTTTTTTTCCCCACACGCAGAGACCGGGAGGAAACGTGGTGGGCGTGTGTGTGCGTTCAAAAACATGAGCCAAGAGAAGGCGAGTTTCGCAAATCGCAAGGTGGAATTACAGCAGGGGTTATGTTCCAAAAAGAACCCGTGATAAGTGAAATTCTTTTTACAATTATAGAGGGCTTCAGATTGCAGAGATCAGCCCCGCCACGCACGTATTCCACTGCTCTGATGCCGCTGCATCCCGACTCTGTAGCGTCTTTTTATCCTAAACCCTGCGGTGCAGGTGGGTTTTTTCAAGAGAAGAAAATAGTTATGGGTCGTTGTCTTCGCTCTTTTTTCTTCTGGGCAAAAAGATTCTTTAATATAAACCGACACCATTGATTATATTTGAGACTGTATGAACGATTCATCAAAGGATCCTGTTCTTCAGCTGCTGCTTCCCTGTCATCACACATATAGGTGCTCGGGCTCGGGCAGGAGGATCGGTGTCCCGGCTGCCTGGACAGCCCGGTCCGACAGCACGTCCAGGGGACTGAAGTGCTGACGCACCAATGCGTTCATAAAAACAGTTCTGCTTCGCGCACGGCGATGCGGTTGATTTGCAGCGAGAACATGCTGTATAGCAGCCAAATTATCAAATAAATGATATTCATGATGATCGTTTTATTTGTGCGCATAAAGCATATACAGGAACACACTTGTTATTCCTTATTTTTCTTTTTTTTCCCCCTTTGCTGTCACCAATGAATGCTAAACAATATAAATCTAAAGTATAAAATAGATCAAAACTTGTGCGGGGTGCATTGTTTTAATATCTCATTGCTTGGTGTAATATTGTTTTGCCTGACGCGGCTGGATCTGTGAGTCTTTGTTCACTAAGATGGTTGTAAAGACTGGGTCAGCAGCATCTTTCATTTCCTTCTTAATGAAAGAGATACTTAAGCTAAGAGCAACTCTGGGAAACGCGATTTTCTTTCACAGGCTCCTTAAGAAGGTTTGAAAGAAGTCTTTCGCTGTTAAGAATTACTTAACTGATCTGGGAAACTCGGCCAATATCTTTCTTTTCCAGTGAAAAGAAGGATATTTAGTAATACATAGTTACAGTATGTATTGACAGTTTTACCCGTCATGTTATCTGGTCTGATTGAAATAGTAAAGCTGTTTTCCCCCAGACCTTGAAGACAGCAGTCATCAAACCACTGTTGAAAAAGAACAATCTGGACAAGTTGTCAATGCAAAATTACAGACCCATTTCAAATCTTGTGTTCATCAGTAAGGTCATTGAAAAAGCTGTGTTTCAACAGTTAAACACCTTCTTAACTCTGACCAACCACGTTGATGATTTCCAGTCAGGTTTTGGTGCTCACCCCAGCAGAGACTGCCCCTCGTCAATGACATCTACATAAATACAGACTGTGCTGGTGTTATTGAACCTCAGCACAGCATTTGGCACCCTTCACCATAATATATTGACAGAGCGATTGGTTCAGACTTTCTGGCACAGTACTTGACTGGTTTGAGTCTTACTTAAAAGACAGGATGTACTTTGTGTCAACAGGTAACTTTACTTCAGAATAAACAAATATTACAAGTGGAATTCCCCAGCGTTGTATCCGAGGACCCCTCCTATTTATCATCTCCATGCTTCTGCTGGCTCAGACAGAAGACCAATCAGGAGGGGAGCGGAGGCTGAAGGTGGTCTAATTACTAACGTGTCCGTGTGGTTAGCAAAGGAAGGGAAACAAAGGACGGTCACCCCAAAAATAAACACATACCGGGCGCCGGGCGGCGGAAGAAGCCACAGTTATACACAAACAGCGCTGCCGGTGGTTGCCGGCAGCGGCGAGGAATCCCCTCACAGACGCAGCAGCCGTCGGTCTTAGGACCTGAGCTTCCCGGCTCAGTTCAGGTCCATCAGGTGCTGATCCACGCTTCTGCCGGGGAGGGTTTCAGTCCCAGCTTTTACCCGTTCCTTCTCTCCTTCCAACTCTGAAATGAAAGGACAGTGTTGCAGTGCCGCTTTGAGCCGGGCTTTTCCTTTCCGGAGGGACGGGGCTCAGGGCGCACTGTCGGAACGTGGTTCTTCCGTCTTATCAGCGAGGCGCGTGGGCGTCACGGATCCAGGTGGATGAAGCTCTGCGGCTGAGGCTGGGCACGCTGACCGGTTGTTGAGGTCCTCCTTGCAAAATAAACTCAGAGCGGAGAGAGAGTTAAACAGGCAGAGAATGTAACAGATGACCTCACGCTGACAGGTAAATCCTGCCCCCCCCCCCCGACCGGAGAGGGAAAAAGAGAGGTTGATCCAGACGGGCTGGGGGTGAGAAGAGAAGAACAGAAGAGAGCGAGGCGCGGGTCTACCGCTTTTATCCGCCGGCGGTCCACTGTAGACTCACTGACCCCGGATCAGATTCCGGTACGCGCGCCGCCTCAGGCCCCGCCCTTTGTTCACACCTCCTGGACTACAAAACCCAGCGGGTTTGGAGTCTTTTCTTACAAACAAAGCGGCCATTAGGTGAAACTCTGCTGGTCCCAGACTGAGGATTCAGCCAGCTTTAATGTCCAATTTCACATAATCACAAATGTTGATCGCGTGGTGTTTTATTCTTCCACAATCATTTTGACACATATGAATCCAGTGACTCAAACCAAGAGGGAGGGGGTTTGGATGGTATCATTTAAAAGAAATGGTTTATTTTCGGTAAAACTATCATTTTGATGGTGACAATTCTTCCCATGAGTGAAATGGGAATAGAGTTCCATCTGGAAAGATCATCTTCTATTTAGTAGATTTACTTCTCACAGTGCCACGTTAATAGATAACGTATTTACAAACCTGATAGACAACAAAACAATAAGTGGACTATTAATAAATGATATCAGCGACCATGTACAAGTTTTTGTAGTAAATGACAGCTGCTACAAGAAAGAGAAACAGGATATTGGACGATTTAAGACGGTGAAAACAGAGAAGACAATTAATGCATTTAAAGAACAGCTGATTAAACAGAATTTGGAGTCTGTATTTAATGAACATTGATAAAGCTTATAAAACCTTTTTTTTATACCTTTTAAATTATTGTATGATAGGAATTGCCCACTAAGGAAATACACTACAATAAATAAATATTCAGACACACCAACGGGACTAGAAAATGTTTGGAAAAAAGAACAAACTCAGCGGGAGCTATTTGGAATATATTGCACAATGTCATGAAGAAAAGTTCTAGACAGACTAATAATCCACAATAATTTGTCAATAATGAGGAAGTCATTAATAATATGAATGATGTCTTTAAAAATGTCAACGGGTATTTTGTGTGTTGGACCAAAGCTGTCAGAACACATATGTGATCCTGGATCAACTGATGGAACAAAACTTTAATAAGTTGAAATCCTAACTCAATGTTTCTCTAAACTGTGGAGGAGAGAGAAGTCAAAGATGTTGTAAATAACTGGAAAAACAAGGCGTCAGCTGACTGTGATGGTATAGATATGACAATAGTCAAAAAGGTTATTGATTGATTGTTCAACCACACCTGCAATCTGTTGTTCAGAACCAGGATGTTTGGAAAAGAAGTAAAAACTGCAAAAGTCATCCCACTACATAAAACTGGAGACAGACACCAATTCACCAATTACAGGCCTGTTTCTTTACTCCCACAATTTCCTAAAATATTTGAAAAACATTTACAGATTGGACAAATGTATTGATGAACACAAATTGCTTTCTGAAAGCCAACATGGATTCAGATCCATATCGTTGGTAGTCCTGGAATTAATGAAAGAAATCACCAGCTGCATAGACCAAAAGGATTTTGCAGTTGTTTGCAGTGGTCTTAAAAAAACATTTGACACAATAACTCATGACTCATCATCATTCTTAGACATTGTGGTGTCCCCCAGGGGTCAGTATTGGGATCTAAACTATTTATTCTATACATAAATGACATATGCAAAGTTTCAAAAGTACTACAATTTGTTCTGTTTGCTGATGATACAAATATTTTCTGTGAGGGGAGAATTTACAGCAGCTTATGGAGAAAATCATCTCAGAATTGAACAAATAAAAAAAATGGTTTGATATGAATAAATTATCTTTTAGACATTTGGAGAAACAAAGTTTATGTTGTTTGGAAATCTCAAGGGGAACAGTGATTTCAAAGGCGGGATAGAGGGTGTACATGCAGACAGAGTTAACAAAATTAAGTTTCTGGGTGTGGTGGTCGACCACAAGATCTGCTGGAAACCTGACATTCAAACTAAAGTGTAATTCCTCCAGGGGCCTGTACTACGAAGCAAGTTCAACATACCCAGGATATCTTTTCCTTATCCAGATTCACTAACCCGGACAATTGCAATCACGCTAAGCGGTCACACGACGGTGGTTATCAACTCGGTATATCAACCCAGGTTTCTCCAATCTGGATATGAGCGCGTGCACATAAAAGGGGAGGTGTTTTCAGCGCATGACCAATCGCAAGCATGGAGAAGTCCGCTGTCAGAGCCGCTTATTTCAGTAGCGAAGAGCAAACAATAATTTTACGGAAATATGATGAGTATAGGCATAGAATACAGGCAAAAAGCAACACAGTTGCAGCTGCAAAATGCAGGAAAGACAGCTGGCAAAAGATCGCTGACTGTATAAATGCGTAAATTCATAGGGATTGTGAGAAAGTGAGCAACCCCTCCCCTTCTCACCATCACCGGACATTTTTTTAATGTGTGTGGCAGAGTGGAGGATTGGGCGTGGTCTGCGGGGGAGCAGCACACAGGTGTGCCTGGTTCTGCTGATTGTGGTACACCTGTGTCCAATCAACCTCTCCACCCTGCCTGGGGTTAAAAGCAGCGGCTGGATACCAGAAAGGGAGTCTGCTGGAATGGATGTAGCTTGCTGAGAGGCTATGCCCCATTGTGCCATATTTTAGAACGGATTTTGCCTTCGCCTGTATGTTTTTGTGCTTTTTGGCACACAATAAAAAGCCTTACTTTTGTGGCATTCTACGCTCTGCAAGGTTTTTTTTACACCTCATCACCCAGGTCCAGTTTTGCCTTGTCCCCTTGTACGTGGGGAGGCCGCTCTGGTTCCTCACAGGGATATAAACATCACTGCCCCATCATTAGGGCATAAGTAGATCTGACTATAATTACAGTTGTCTATTCTGTTAAATGCATGTGTTGCTTAGATGTATTCGTATGGCGTGTATGACAATTGTAGCCTCATTCCTTCAGCTGCAACCCCAGCGGAGTGAAACGCACATGGGAGCAAATAAAAAATAAATATAAAAACATAATTCAAAGCGGTAAGTAGGCTCACTTTCATATCTTAGAAGTACAACAAGTACAAGGCTTTAGTGTTTCTATCACTCTCTGTTTTAGGATGATATCAGTATACAAAAGCACAATGAAATAGCATTGACATTACTTGCAGCAAAAAGAAAAAAAAATGACAAGAAGAAGACAGGAGGGACCCTGAATACGCGTTCTCTTCGGAGGGATCCTCTCACGATCCGCGCACCGAGCTCCACTGGATTCTCTTCGAAAGGGCATGTCATTTTCCAAGAGAGCTGATTGGTCAGTGGGCGGTGCTTTTATACCGGGCGATCTGTATCTCGAACATAACCTGCTCCGGACCAGGTTAGCTGTTCAGCATAAGTTACCATGGCGATGTACCCCGGTAAGAAGTGAACCACCGTCGTAGTCCTGAAAACCCAGGGTTAAACCTGAAGT